>NC_090725.1:173220858-173520858 GCF_036898095.1 Palaemon carinicauda
CATAGACGCTGTATTGATGAGAATTTAATTATATACAAGAAATGAAGAGCACAGTTCCATCGTGCCATGAAAGAAGCTAGGCACCAGTCATGGGTGTCCCTTGTTTCCTCCATTAACAATAGAACACCACCATCTTCTGTTTGGAGGAAAGTAAAAAAAATAGCTGGCAAATTCACCCCCAACCCACCACCAGTGTTGAAAGTGAATGGTCATTATGTGACTGGAGAAACTGAGGTTAGCAATGCCCTGGCTGATCATTTCTCATATGTATCATGCAAGTGTGTAGCAGACCCTGGTCACCAGCTTAGGAACATTGAAGAAGAGAAAGTTTTAAATTTCGCAACAGGAAGGGAGGAGTCATACAATTCTCCTTTTACTGAAACAGAATTTGATTCTCCCCTTTCCACTTACAATGATACAGCCCCTGGACCCGATGGAATTCCTAATGCAATGATTAAACATGTACCAGTTAATACAAAGTTTTTTTTTATTTTAAGTATTATAATAAAATATGGTAGGATCATAGTTATTCAAGTAATTTTGGACCAAGTCTTTAATCTAACATTTTAAAAACCAGATAAAGATAAGTTTTAGCAGCAAACTATCGACCAATTGCATTGACATCTTGCTTATGTAAGATCAGGGAGAAGATTGTCAAAGCAAGACTGATGTGGTACTTTGAAAAGAAAAGTATGAAATCCCATATCGAGTGTGGATTCAGTAAAATGCACTCATCAACTGATGTGTTGATACAACTTGAGTCCTCTGTTTGTGAAGCCTTTGCTTCCAAACAGCTCCATGTAACAGTCTTTTTTTACCTTGAAAAGGCATATGATACTGCATGGAGATATGGTATACTTAAAACCATTCGTGAATTGCGATTAAGAGGAGAGCTACCACTGTTTATCCAATCATTTCTTTCACGTAGAGTTTTTCAAGTGAGAGTGGGGGAAACTCTGTCCGAGATGAAATGTCAAGGAGTTCCCCAGGGTATTATGCTGAGTGTAACCCTGTTTGCACTAGCAATTAATGGGATATCCTCAGTCATTCCCCAAGATATTCTCTTAACACTATTTGTGGATGATCTTTCCATATCGTTTGCTGGAGCTAGAATGCCAATGGTTGAGAGAAAACTACAACTCGCAATTGACAAAATTATTCAGTGGGGCGATATGAATGGGTTCAAGTTTTCAACAAACAAAACTACTATTGTCCATATCTGTCGTATCAGGGGAGTACATCGAGATCTGGAAATATACATGAAAGGTCAATGGATCCCATGTGTAGGTGAAGCTAAATTTTTAGGATTGATTTTCAATTTCAGGCTTACATGGGTTCCTCACTTAAGGCACTGAAAGCTAAATATCTTGAGGCTCTAAATCTTTTAAAAGTATTGTCCCATACATCATGGGGGCCAGACTGTAAAACTATTTTAAAATTATAAAGGCCTTAATTTTTTTCCAAAAATTAGTTATGGGTGTGAAATATACTCCTCAGCCACCCCAAGGTGATTAAAGTTATTAGATTCAATACATCATGCTAGTATTAGTGTGTCCACAGGAGTGTTTAGAACCTCACCTATCCCAAGTCTCCTTGTTCATGCTGGAGAGTTACCTCGAGACCATTACCAAATATGTTCCATTATTCGGTATTGGTTTAGGTTACAAAGACTCCCTAACTCTTTAGCCTTTCAGACTGCAAGCCTTGTAAGGCACTCAACATACTTTGAGTTACATCCAAAATCTCCTCAACCCTTCAGTTTTTAAGATTTTAGAATGGCTTTTAATTATTGGCCTAAAAAGTATAACAGTTCGATTTTGCTGGGTTGCAGCACACACAGGTGTGTCTGGAAATGAAGAGGCAGATTCACTGGCAAAGAGTGCTGCAGCCGAGTTGCTACCAAGAAGGTATCCCATTCTCTGTAATGATTTTTTTTACCAGCAATTAAGAATTCTATTTATAACAATTGGCAACAGCATTGGGATAGTTTAACCAGAAATAAGATAAAAGAAATTGTGATTGTTATATCCTCTTGGAGTTATAAATGGATACCCCCAAAAATCGGAGACTACTCTTTGTCGCCTCTGCATTGGTCACACTCGGATGACACACGAGTTTCTGCTAGCTGGCCAACACTAACCATTTTGCGATGACTGTTTGATACCCTTGACAGTGAGGCATTTTTTTGACTGAATGCCCCACTTATAGCACAGAAAGAAATAGATATTTGTTTGAGGCTCTGTGTGAGGATGGCAGGTACATCCTTGCCAAGATGCTAGTGAGTTTTTATATTTATATCCGAAACAAGTCTTCTTAATGCTATTCAACTTTTATAACATATTTACTTTTCTGATTTTAATTGAATATTCTTTTAATCTTTATTCATACTAAATGATATCGACGTCAATGACCTTCGATGTCAGGATGACAGAGAACTTTAAATCATTCATTCATTCATTCATTCTATTTCATGTGTTATGTATTTTGTACTGTAATACTATATGCTGGTATTAAGAGTAATGTTGCATTGTATTGCATTGATAAAACATATTTCAGCATAGCTTGTAAGTGTAGTAGCGTGTGTTATGAACGATTTGATCATTTATTGATTGTCTCAAAGTTAGAATGTGATACTTCTTACTTTTGTATTGCAGTAGGATCCAGTCTTTTAATTTTAAGAGTGGTGCTCTTTTGTTATTTTTGTATATTTTGCGTACGAGTTTTGTTTACATATTCTCACTCGAGATTCACGAGTAAGAGATTATCAGAAATGTAAGCCTGAACCAGATTAAACATATTTTAATAAGAAGCCTGTAATTGATCCCAACAAGACGAGTCGGCGACAATACTGGGATCGTAATATAAATACAACACTAATGAACTATTATTATTCCAGATATGTTTGAGGGCAGTAATTATTCAACCACATTGAAAACAAACTCTACATCATGTAGGAAAACTAGTTCTTTGTTCGTTTTGCTATTCAATAACCTTTGCCAGGAGTCCTTTCACACTTACTCCTTCTTTTTCATTACCAGTGATATCACTATTGGATATGGTATTGGTTACCCAAAATGGAATGGCCTCTTCATACATACCTGGAATAACAATACATTAGTTACATGAGAACAAATCTTTTATCCCATTATCTTCGCCGACTTGTCTTGGTGGGATATAATCAGAGACTTCTTATTAAAATACCTTCAATCTTGCGAAGGTCTACATTACAGCTCCATCCCTGACTTGTTTAACAACTTGTGACTCTCGAGTGAGAATATGTAAACAAAACTCGTACACATACATACAAAAAACAAAAATGAGCATCGCTCTCAAAAAGATCGAATCATACTGCAATACAAAAGTAAGAAGAATCACATCCTAACTTTAGGACAATTAATCAATTATCAAATTCTTCATAACATACGGTACTACACTTATGAACTATGTTAAAACATGTTCGAACAATGCAATACTGTGCAACATTACTCTTAATACCCGTAGCGCATAAAGTATTACAGTAGAAAATACATAACAATCAGCATGGGCTTGTATAACCATCAAATGTCTATCAGACTCCCAACTTTTTATTATCCTTTAATTTGCCTACTTTCTCTTTCCCTTCTGGGTACAGTAGATATTTTACTCATTTAACAAACAGATCATTGAGGGATATTTCTATTTTGAACACTTTAGTTGGTAGTAACCATTGCAGCAAACGTGACAATTTCTAGTTCCATGGCTCTCATGAACCTATCCTAGTATTTTGGAGATTTTCACACCTAAATTAATTGTTCGTTCACACAATTACAGCTTATAAAACTAATTTTTGTAATAGGAACAGTGATACAAATATATTTACTTGTATAATCTACATTCAAAGTTTGTGGGTGATTCAGATTCTCAAGATTTTTTTTTTCTGGTATTTCCAACAATATAATGAGTTCACTTTACTATTGCTCATATGACTAATTACTTTTAATACATCCCTTTCCATTTGGCTTGTCACAAAATTTAACTATTAGGCCACAGACATAGCCTACCTTCTCTTTCACAGACCCCAGGAATAACCTAATCATAGAAATGTTTTCATTCAGTATGATATCTCTTGAATCAATTTGCCGTTTTTTTTTTTTCATACTGTTAAAAAATGTATAATGACAAACAATTCCATTCTGTATTATCAATGTTCGTTCTTGGTATATTAAGTCTCTAGTCTGACTCTTCTATGGTGTCATTTCTTATTTGAGTCAGGGCTTTATATCAGTTACATGGTCTATCAGATGATCTCTCAGGCAAACAATTATCAACAGATCTTGCTACTTTGTGACGTCATTGACTTGTAAAGTTAACAGTAAAATATGACTTAAGCATTCCTATGATTGTTCATGTTAGTTATCACAGGACTGCATTTTGGGCACTAACAGAAATACTGAAGGTCATATTTTTGGAATACCTACTGGTGAATTAATTCAGATATACGATCACAAACAGAAATGCAACAAGAAGACAGTAAGAAAGGCCAGGAAGTGCCCCCTTTCATTAAACATTCCTCATGGAAATTCTAAATGTGAAGAATGACCTCTTTGGAAAAAAAAAAACTGCTTATTTGATTGTATCATCGATATGCTTTTAACATATACTAAAAGTTAAATCTAATGGTTACCCAAATACAAATAATGGCCTTTGGGGATACGAGACCTCTCTTACTGATTTTATCATTGATTGTGGTTCTTATTCTATTGCAAGTATGAACTGAATAGCTTATAGTCCAACTTTCTTTCTCTATTTAAAACAAACTGCAAATACCTCCAGAAATGATACGTGGGATACTATAAAACGGAGACAAAGACATGAATTGGTTGTTGAAAGTTTTCGTGGAAGTAATAAAAATTACCAGGTAGAGCTTGCTAAATATTCCAGTACTGATAGTGGGATCAAAAGAAGAAGCCAGGAAGGACTGGAGAGAATATTTAGACAGTAAAGCAGGTGAGGCTGACGAAGCTATGAATTCAGGGAGTGGCTATGCTGTAAGAATCGCTCTTTGTGGAGAGAATATTTAGACAGTAAAGCAGGTGAGGCTGACGAAGCTATGAATTCAGGGAGTGGCTATGCTGTAAGAATCGCTCATAGAATTATTAATGAAATCTCTACTGTGGCAAAGAAGAAGCAGCATATACCCATCAAAAAGAGAAATGAATCCGTTATAACAACAGAAGATGAAGAAAGACAACGTTGGATGGAACACTTTAGTGAGGTGATGAATAGGAGATATGAATGGAATAATTTGACTGATATACCTAAAGTTGATGAAGACCTTGATGTGCCCATGAATGAATTCAATGTGTTTGAAGTCGAAGCTATCATTAAAAAACTAAAGCCCCTGGATACGATGGAATAAATATTGAGATGATACTGGCCTAAAATGAAGTGACCCCCTGAATACTTATAAGATTATCTTGTAGAATGTTGCATGAAGAGGCAAAGCCTGGTGAATGGGAGATAGGAGTGTTGGTGAAAATAGCAAAAAAAGGAGACCTGGAAGATTGCAATAATTACAGTGGCATAATAGTCCATGGGCCAGAAAGTGAAACCCTCCCCCCCCCCCTAGGGAATTTTCACGACCCCCCTAGTTTTCTACCTTAGGGTGTCCTTTATGCATATCCGGGTGTTTCCAAACACATAAATGTGGCAAAAAGGCAAAATTGTCACTTTTTGTACAAACCGCACGCCAAATTTTCACATTTTCAGCCGCACTGACTTTGTGTCACTTTATTGGCTCTAACTTCCTTGATATCCAAACTAAGTGAACGTTTTTGGTACCAACATAATGCTAAGACCAAGGGCTACACAATGGTATATAATTATGTCCATAATTAATGATTATTACGTATTCCAGGGCCATTATTGTACCCCCTACCCTTAATTTTTGTTCGAAAATGGGCACGTGTAAGTAGTTGCTACTGATACTGATGATATTGTTGAGGCATTTGGTTACATTTCTGTATTTGATTTTGTACATAATCTTATTAAGAATATTGCATATCAGTTTCGTTCTCTAATTTCCCAAAATATGTGAATTAAGTGACAATAATCAATTGATTGTATAATGGCCACATATTTTTATTGATACCTACTTTGTAGGAAACGCTTCTTACTAACTTCTGTAAATCGTGACATATCTGCATTATTTTGGTGCTAATCAAATGCTTGGAGCATATAAAACTAAGCTTGATGATGTAAAGTTAATCTGTTACTGAAATCCATTATCTAAATTGCTGATACGTATCCCCCACTCCTTAAAAATAGTCCAAATTTCAATTGACGGAACTTTGTTCTACCCTCATCTTCCCCATCATCTCTACTTTCTGGTACCAAATGGCAACAAAACAATTTATCTTCATGATTTATTATAAAAAAGAGTATTTTACTAACATTTAAAGAAGGAGATGCTTTGAAGAGAAGTATACTGCTTGGACATTATTCACTGTAGAGTGGCCACCACATACTTATATCATGAATATGCATGCACATAGTAAATATGACTAAAACTATAAATGTAGGACACTACATATTGCAGTGTGTCTGACTTTCATATCTGACAGGTGTCATTCACTGAGAGAACCAAGAAAATCATTGATTAACAGTAGAATAAGATAAATGTAACCAATATAAATGTCATTTATAACTTAAACTGACAACTAATACCAACAAGTAAATGGTGAAGAGCTTGGAAGTCTACATCAATGGTTGAAATCTGCAAAGTTGTGTTCATATAAATATCATTATATGTGGAGTATGATGGCCTAGTTAGTCTCTCTTGGCACTGGCAACAGATAAATACAGAAAAGAACTAGCTTGACAATTTACACATTGCGTATGATTCTTCATCATAAATGTTGTCGGCTAGGTTGTTAATATCAATATCCTCTGTATTCAAATTGTCATCGCTGTCAGCTTCTCTGTCTAGCATGATATCAATGAGTTCCTGTGGCAGTATATCACCTTTGACCCAGTCAGTCTGCAGCTGTCCTGAGTCATCAAGTTTCCAGCCTTTGCCTACTGGACTTGGTATATCTGGATATGGCACACTGGACTTATTCCAAACATATGCTTGGTTGTTGCATCTGAGGATATGCATGTGCAGTGATGACCTGCATGGTGGGAGCAAGCTCAGATCAATGCCATCACAACTGGACAAAGTTTGGCCTTTCTTGAGCTGGAATTTTTATCTAAACATATCATAGAGCAGCTTGTTTATGTCTTTGTAGTTGGCCTTTCCATACATACAGCAGACAAACTGTTCAAGTTCACTGAATGTTTCTTCAGAAAGTTCAGCAGCGGTTGTTAGAGAGATTAATGCTGAATGGTATTCAGGATGGGCATCAAGTGTCTTCTTTGGTATAAGTTTACCTCGGCGAACGAAGGCACTTGTTCTATCGCATCCTGTGAATGCATGAAAAGAGTACATGAGTTTACAGTAATCTGTAACATGTTTTCTAATAACAGCTCTCACATCAATTAGTCTTCTCTTGTTTGAAACGCCAGTATCAAATAACACAGACGGGTCAATATCTTGAGAAAACTTCAATAGCAATAGGAAGACATCAGTATCTGGTGAAAGGACTACAATCACCTTTTCTGCACTAAATGATTTGGCAGCATGGATGCAATGCAGAATGATCCGAGTATCTGCTTCTCCAGTGAAGAAAATAGGTCCTGCGCCTGCATGGTCTGAACAGTCAATCAATCCTCACTTGTAAGGAGAGTGCATTCGTCCTTATACACAAAATATACATCAGTTTGTAAACTCTTATTGCACGGTTGTAATGTTTGCCCCTCAACATTTGATCAATCGATCCACTTGCACATACACCAGCCTCAATAATGATGTCCTCAAAGCCTGTGGCGGACATCATCTTCCCGATGACTCCAAGGTATGAGCAGATTGTATGAAATGCCCCAATCCTTACAAGAACACCACTGTATTCTCGTGGGTTTTGCCACATGATAGAGTAAGCTTTCATTACTACAGCTAGATCAAAAGTTACGATAGTGACCTCCTGATGCACATCCTTTGTGGTCTGCTGGCATAGTCGGAGTATGTGCTGAACTGTGGCATTATCAGTAATTGCCCTATGTACTGGCACCATGTAATCAACTGTAGACTGAGCACAGGCTTCAACATAATCACCTTTTCCAGTCAGTGACAACCATCCATCCCAACCAGGAACACTTTGTTCATTAGATTTGTACAATCTTGCAATAGTCCAAGCGAAGTCTGATTCCTTGGATTCATGAAATGAAACTGGTATTGTCACAGATACATGTTCCACTCTCAAATTAGGCTCAGTCCTACTCATGAAACAAGGTGGCAGTTCTTTATCCTCATAGCGAATTGACCTGTCTTTATTACTCTTCCCTGACTGCTGAGGTGGCTGCTCCCTGTTCATGTCAGAACTTGCACTACTAGATGTCTCCTGAATGACAATACCATGTGCTACATGTGCTGTTCCAGCCCCTGGTGGTGTTTCTTTAGCTGAAGTGGAGAACTACATTATTCATACAGGATGATATGGCTGCGGGAAGTAAGGATTCCTGTGTGTTGATTTGGTTACATATGGCAGTTTCTAGCTTCATCACTTGGGAATATGACTAACAGTGACCGAAATGATTCAGCAGTGTAATGAGCTCAGTACTTCCTGTCATATGTCTCAAAGTTATTCCAAGAAGAACATGTTTAGGCATTTTCCATTCTCCTTGGCCCATAGCATAACATACATCTTGAGCACATGAATCAACCATTCTCTCCAACTTTGATGAAATATCTTTAAATGGTTTCCCACATAGAAGCTGCGACAAAAAGTTAATCAGGATTGGTGGTGGTTTGTTCTCTATGGACATCAACTGCGCTGCTGTAGGTGGCCATGGCAGTACGGCTGCTTTCCTTTTGGCATCCATCAGTTGTCACCTGAGCATCATAGCTGCTTCCTGGAGAAACCTTTCCTCAGAGGCGGCCATCTCAAATGCTGCCTCTACTGCTTGTCCAACTGGTAAGAGATCAGAATATATAAGTTCACTTCAGTATTTGGGTGCCCAGAATTTAACCCTGTGACTAAAATGTTTCTCCAACTTATCCTTGAGTTTATAGGTTTTGTAGTTTGGATTGTAAGTTGATGAATGATGTTCTTGTAAATATAGCAAATATTTCTCTTTCAACATTGTCACACGTTCTACGTTGCACCCCTTGATTATATGTTCTTCAACATAATCACAGATGTAGGAGAATGCTTCGCTATGGGCAGCTAAATGTTCAACAGTACTCTGATCAGGCTCTTTATTAACATTTCACTCCTGCTTACGAGTGTAATCTCTGCGACAAGAATTATGATAATGTGCCTCTCGTGCTTGCAAGTTACAGCCTTCAATCTTTCCAAGAAATGTGTAGTCATTTTTATGCTTTGCAGCCTGTAGTATTGACTCGGCTGCAGTTTCTGTAACACACTTTGTTGGAAACTCTCTGACACCTCTCTGAAGGAAATAAAATTGATGAAGATGATACTTGCTTTCGATTTGAAGTTGAAGGCTCTTCGTCATATTCAACTGGATGTTGTCGTTTCCTACTTTTGATATGACCAACATTTATAAACTTTTGATAACACTTCCTGTGTATTCCATGGGTATTTGCATTCAGCGTCTCTGGAACTTCTTCATAGATTTTTCTTTTTCAGTAAACTAACTGGGCGTTCTGCCATGCTGACTAATTATCACCAGTTGATATTGGATCCTTTGCCTGAAATGCAAATGCATCATAATTTTTGCACAGAGCCAGTTTCGGAAAGCTGGAGAATATATTGTTATCTATTGACAACAAAATGGTGCAGTTATGTAACAATTTACAGAAGTTACGGAGAAAAATGGGTATTGCTGGTAGTATGTGGCCATTATACAATCAATTGATTATTGTCACTTAATTCACATATTTTGGGAAATTAGAGAACGAAACTGATATGCAATATTCTAAATAAGATTATGTACAAAATCAAATACAGAAATGTAACCAAATGCCTCAACGATTTCATCAGTATCAGTAGCAACTACTTACACGTGCCCATTTTTGAGCAAAAAATTAAGGGTAAGGGGTACAATAATGGCCCTGGAATACGTATTAATCATTAATTATGGACATAATTATATACCATTGTGTAGCTCTTGGTCTTAGTATTATGTTGGTACCAAAAACGTTCACTTAGTTTGGATATTAAGGAAGTTAGAGCCAATAAAGCGACATAAAGTCAGTGAGGAGGAAAATGTGAAAATTTGGCGTGCGGTTTGTACAAAAAGTGACAATTTTGCCTTTTTGCCACATTTATGTGTTTGGAAACACCCGGATATGCATAAAGGACACCCTAAGGAAGAAAACTAGGGGGGTCGTGAAAATTCCCTGGGGGGGGGAGGGTTTCACTTTCTGGCCCATGGACTATAATACTTACGTCAGTTGTTATGAAAATGTATAGTATGCTTATTCTAAAGAGAATGGAAAGAAAGATTTTTGAAAAGCTGAGATGAACATGCTGGATTTCGAACAGGTAGAAGTTGTACTGACCAAATTTTAATTTTGAGACGTTGTACATCAATTCGTGAATTATAGAAATCCACTTTTGATGGTATTTGTGGACTAAGAAAAAAAAACGTTTAATAGTGTGCACTGGCCAGTTTTGTGGAAAGTCCGGCGTTATTATGGAATTCCTCTTAAATATGTGAATTTAATCGAGTCTGTTCATGAGCATAATAATAATTTTGATAATTTTAATAATTTAGTTTTAATGATGATGATAATAATAATAATAATAATAATAATGATAATAATAATAATAAAAAAAAAGTTAATGTTAATGGAGTCCTATCAAATGAATTTCCAGTGAACAGCAGAGTACTCCAAGGGAATTTGTTGTCACTTATGTTGTTTAACCTCCTCATGGCTTTTGTAATGCGTAGAACCGTCAGAGATGTTGGAGGATTGGACTGGATTAGTAAAAGGAAATTAGCAGATCTAGAGTATGCTTATGATGCTGTCCTTATTAGCAGAACACCACAGGATTTGCAATGCTTGCTTACCCGAATTCATGAAATATCACACGAGGCTGGGCTCAAGATAAATAGAAGAAAGATAGAGATGATGAAAACGGAATATGCAATGGAAGTTGAAATGCCATTGTAAAGAAAGGATTAAAGAGGTAGAATCATGAGGAGGGGTAGATGGAGATGGTTTGGGCATGCTCTTTGCACTCCCCAAAAGAGATTAGCTCACCAAACGTTTAGCTGGACTCCACAAAACACTAGAAGAGTATTTACGAAGTATGATCTCCAGTACAGTGTCTTTAGAATTAGATTTTAGTGAAAGATTGAAAAGCAAATTAGACAATGGCTAAGTTAAGTAAAATTTGGGAAATCAAATCACCTGAAATTATATGCAAAAATAAGACTATTCATTAGGTTAGTGAGATCGGTGTTACTATATGGTCACGAGTTCTGGTATGACACTGAAACGCTCCAACAGATCTAGTAGATTTGAGAACAAAGCCCTCAGAAGGATATTGGGAGTTAAATGGCAGGACAGGATTAGAAATGAAACTATAAGAGAGATTACTCGAGTGCCATATGTTGATGAGATCATAATAAGGGGTAGATGGAGATGGTTTGGGCATGGTCTTGGCACTCCACAAGAGAGATTAGTTCACCAAACGTTTATGTGGGCTCCACAAGGCACTAGAAGAGTATTTAGTAAGTATAATCTCCAATACAGTGTGTTTAGAATTAGATTTTAGTAAAAGATTGAAAAGGCAAATCAGACAATTGCTAGGTTAAGTAAAATTCGGAAATCAAATCACCTGAAATTATATACAAAAATAAGACTATACATTAGTGAGATCGGTGTTACTATACTGTATGGACACGAGCCATGGTATGACAATGAAACAATCTTCAACAGATTTAGTAGATTTGAGAAAGCCCTCAGAAGGATATGGGGAGTTAAATGGCATGACAGGATTAGAAATGAAACTATAAGAGAGATTGCTCGAGGGTCATATGTGGATGAGATCATGATGAGGGGTAGATGGAGAGGGTTTGGGCATGCTCTTTTCGCATTCCCCAAGAGAGAGTAACTCACCAAACGTTTATCCGGGCTCCACAAGGCACTAGAAGAGTTGTAATATCCAGGCATGCATGGCTGAGGACTATGAAGCGTGAAGTAGGTTATGATGAATGGTGAAGTATTGAATTGAAAGCGTAAGATAGAGACGATTGGCGAAATCTGACCGAGGCCCTTTGCGTCAATAGTCGTAGGAGGAGATGATGATGATCTGTTCGTACTCTTTGGCAATCTGTCTTAAATTCTTAAATAAGTTATTTGAAATACCCATTACATGTATATAATTTGTACATTAAAAAATACGAATAATGGTTTATATTAAAGTTTTTGATGAAGTTATTTAGAATGCATTTATCATTCATGTTATTTTTACCTAGAAATATAATGATGATGTGTGCTGTATATTCAACCAAACGCCCCAAAAAACACAATTCTCTATCTTACCATTAATGCATTTGCATTAGCCTCTCAATATTTAGTTTCTACTTCCTTCTCTGAGTGTCAACTCTTGAGTAATACTATTTCGGAATGAGACTTTTTAGCGCAGACGTTCTGGCGCAGGACATTTTGGCGCGTTGATTTCTGGCGCAGGACTTTTTGGCGCAAGTGATGCCCCAAAACATTTTCTATCTTTCTTTCTCTTTTGTCTCGGTCACAAATAAAAAATTTATCTGTTTCTTTTTTTAAACGCTTTTAGAATATTTGGCTAATTTAAAAGATAAATTAGCTATTACAGTGAAGTACCATTCGCTGAAATTAAAACACAAACTTCAAACTACTTCACCAAAATTTTTTTCTAGTTCGTTCTCTAAGTTTGTCTCTGTTACAAATTCAGAATTTATCCATCTTTCGTTGTGACTGGTGTTGATTTTAGTTTTTCGAAATATCCGTATATAGCCCATTATGGCTCAACGAATTTTAAGTAAAAGTGGAAGAGAAAAATTAGTACATAACGGCTACATTTACGTATTTGACAGATTTAGTTCACGAGATCCTTCAGTTAAATTTTGGCGATGTGTACAAACTGAAGAAATATTTACTTGCTGAGGAGAGAATAAGGAGAAAGTGTCTGATTATGGTACAAGGCAACCTTTAGAATACCTCCGATGTTTAGCACATAACTTTGAATTAAATTGAATTGCTAAATTTCAGTTTTTTTTTTATGTATTTCGAAGAAAAAGGTATTGTGTAAAGTTTTATGAATAAAATAATGTTTTTTTTTTTTATTTTCTCGTTATTATTATCGTGTTATTTATTTACTGTATATAAGCATAAATAATTTCCTTGGTATAAAAATAGCAGTGCCAAAAGTCTGAGCCAAAAAGTCCTGCGCCAGAAAGTCCTAGACCGATACTATTTGTATCTGATTCTTCCACTGTTTTAGATATATATAATAGTGTGTAAAGTATTTAAGTTATATTATCGATTGTCTGAAGGTTCATGGTAATAGCTACTTAGAGCCTCTTTGACGATTGTTTGTATTACTCATTTTACTCATTTCTATAGACCTTTATTCCAATACCAAGGGAACTGAGATATACAATTAAAATCATAAATAGATCATAAAGAGAAAAGCAGAGACTACTTATTTCCTACATGCAGTTTTATGGAATTTCCATTCCATTTAGAGTAGACCTAATTATATATATTTAAAATGGGAATAACTCATTTTTAAAAAGGAAATTAGAAACTTATGATCATAGCTCTGTGACCACTAACTCAATCAAGTCTTTGATACACTTTCTAATGCATTCCAAATCCTCATTAGACAGGTGGCGTATAACAATTGTTCGTTTTACTGCGCTCCCGAAATTAAAATTTTGTCCTTCAAAAACAGGATTTCTTACTGAGTTTATGAATGATTGTTACTTATCGTACAAATCTGTTAAAATTAATTTGTAGACATCCTCCATATCAGTTTCAATCCTTTTGGCAGTTTCTCTCTCGAAGCTTAGCTGTATTATTAGGAACATTTTCTGCCTTTATATAATTATTTTTTCTTTTAGCTACGTTTTTATATATCACAGATGTAATTAATCTCTCGATGGTCCATTCATAACTGCAGGAATTAAGTCACCCTTCATTTGGCCTGGTCAGTCTGCTCTCACATGCAAGCCCAGGAATCACCACTTGCCTTAGTTTAATCTGGCTGCTGTGTCTGTAGATTATCCCACCTCTTCTTTGTTGGGAAAATCGAGTAAATACCATATGTTTCACAGGAATAAATAAAATTGTTGTAATAGGAATGAAAAAATAAGATTAAATGTAACGTTTAAATTTTGTTAAAACCCCTAACTAATAGCAGTAACGAATGTTATGTACCATTGTCTTGTGTTTTCAGTTTAACCTAAAAAAAAAATTCATAGTAACCACTTTACATCATGATCAAAAGTGTACGCATTGTTGATGAAGCATCAGCAACCTATTTCATAGAATACTCGATAACCTCACGAAGCAATGTGTAACTGGGAATCTAGTTTCTATATTGGATAAACTGCTAGTGCACCAAATAAGACAAATATATTAATTAAGTCAATCCTTCCTTTGTGGTAGTTTTATTTTGGTGACCATGTAGATTTATTATTATTATTGTTATTATTATTATTATTATTATTATTATTATTATTATTATTATTATTATTAGCTAAACAACCACCCTAGTTAGAAAAGTAGGTTACTACAAGCCCTATGACCCCCACAGAAATAATAGCTCAGTTAAGAAAGGAATTAAAGAAACTATATATATATATATATATATATATATATATATATATATATATATATATATATATATGAGAGGTAATAGATTAAAAATATTTTAAGATCAGTAACAAAATTAAGATAGATATGTCATTTGTAAACTATCAAGTGAGACTTATGTCCACTTGTTCAACATTAAAACATGTGCTGCAAGTTTCCAACGATTCAACTGCCTGAGTAGGAAGATTGTCCCACAATTTGGTCACAGCTGAAGTCATACTTCTAGAATACTGTGTACTATTGAGGCTTATGATGGAGAAGACATTAGAGGAATACCTAGTGCTATGAATAGGATGGTACTGTCCGGGAAGATGTGAATGCAGAGGATGGTCAGAATTAAGAAATATCTTATGTAACCTGCATAAAGAATTAAGAAATATCTTATGTAACCTGCATAAAGAACCAACTGAACAACAGTACCAGAGGTTAAAATCTACATCATGTATAAGAAATTTAATAGACCGCAAATTCTTGTCCAACTAATCAAGATGAGATTCAGTAGCTGAAGACCAGACATGAGAACAATATTCGAAACAAGGCAGAATGAAAGAATTGAAACACCCTAATTTTAAAAGACTTTCTCAAGCCAACTTTTTGTTAAATTCAAAAAGAAACCAGCCGAACGTGTTTCTCAAAACTAAATTTACAATCAATCACACCTATAATTTTAAAGTTGTTTATAGTGAGAGAAACATTATCAATGCAAAGATCTGGCTTTTGAGGAGCCACTGTCCTTGACCTACTTACAATCACTATAATGTCTCTATTGATTTGGATGGGGTTAACCTTGGCGGGAATGACTATTAGCATTCCTGCACAGTCTAATTAAAATTGAATCCACCTTGCGAATGATTTGTGATGCAAAGGTTTCTTAAAACAACTAATTACTATAACAAAGTATCATATAGCTTCACTAAGATAGTCAACTCCCTATGCATATTATGTTATTAAGCGATTTTGATGCCACCAAGCAGATGTCAAGGTAAATTTCACAGGGCATGAGGCATGAAGTCTAGTGCATAAAATTCTGCTTTGACTTTCAGGATCAAATACAAATATTTATTAGGTTATTTTTCAAACAAATATAAAAGTAAAAATCGGTTGTTACTAAATGTCAAATGAAAATAATTTTTTTTAAAGGTCAATGTCATTTAAACTTAAGGCAACACAATGGGCGAACGAATCCGACAATATTAATAAACGTCTTTTTCTTTAGAGCTCCGTTTCAGAGATATAGGGCAAAATTACCATAATTACCACTGGCAAATCCAGAGGGGGAAGGGGTTAGGGGGTCATGATTCCCCCTTCAGTGGCTGAGATTTTATATATACATTTGTGTACTCGTATATACAGTAGATATTGATGAAGCACAAACTAGATCGTGATTTTGGTAATAACGCGTATAGGATCCACAAGAAAGAGTGAATGCTGTGATTCATGTAATAACCTTAGATCTATGCATTTGATTTATATAGGCCTATGCAAACACATTGGCATTTTATCACGGATTCAAACGTTTGGTGAATATACTATGGTCACTAGTTCTAGCTACATGATATTTTAGTCATCACTTTTCACACTTTGATTGTGTTTCGAACTAAATTTTTAGTTTTTATTTTAGCGTGTAATAGGTAATGTATTAAATGGACACATGTATATATATGAGGGAAATTATGGGTTGAAATTGATGAAATTCATGGAAAAACTGCAACTCTGCAAGTTGTACGTGTGATTCCCCAAATCGCCTGGTTGCTAGGGTGACAAACAGTTGAAAATTGCTCCATACCAACGGTTCTTATACAGACTTGTTTATAGAGGCACGGTACGTTTGCCAGTGTTCACTGTCGTGTTGGTTTTGTGAAACCAGCAAATTTTTTGACAGAAGTAGAGGTTAAACACTTGTTTTAGTATTTTGATAGAACCATCATGAAACTATCAATCACATACTACTTCAACAAAGGGTATTATTATTATTACTAGCCAAGCTACAACCATAGTTGGAAAAGCAAGATGCTATAAGCCCAACGGCTCCAACAGGGAAAAATACCCTAGTGAGAAAAGGAAATAAGGAGATAAATAAACGATGTGAAAAAAGTAACAATAAATTATTCTAACAACAGTAACATCATCAAAATAGATATGTCATATGTAAAATATAAAAAGGCTTATGTCAGCCTGTTCAACATAAAAACATTTGCTGCAAGTTTGAACTTTTAAAGTTCTACTGATTCAACTACCCAAAGAGGAAGATCATTCCACAACTAGGTCACAGCTGGAATAAAACTTCTAGAATACTGTGTAGTATTGAGCCTCATGATGGAAAGGGCCTGACTTAGAATTACCTGCATGCCTAGTATTACGAACAGGATGGACCTGTCCGGGAAGATCTGAATGTAAAGGATGGTCAGAATCATGAAAAATCTTATGCAACATGCATAATGAACTAATTGAACGATTGTGCCAAAGATCAGGAATAAGAAATTTAATATACAGTAAGTTTCTGTCCAACAAATTAAGATGAGAATCAGCAGCTGAGGACCAGATAGAGGAACAATACTTGAGACAAGGCAGAATAAAAGAATTAAAACTAATTCAGAATAGATTGATCACCGAAAATCTTACAAGACTTTCTCGATAAGTCAATTATTTGTGCAATTAAAGAAGACACAGACCTAATGTGTTTCTCAAAAGTAAATTTGCTGTCAAGAATCACTCCTAAAATTTACCAAGAGCCATACAAAGGAGCCACTGTCCTTGACCTACTTACAATCATACTTTCAGTTTTGTTAGGATTCAACTTCATACCCCATAATTTGCACCATGCACTAATTTTAGCTATATATCTATTAAGGGATTCAGCAACCCCAGATATACATTCAGGAGATGAGAGACGAAAAAAATGTTATATCACCTTGGAGGTATAACATGATGCCCCGAAAATGGGAGACAACTCTTTGCCGTCTCTGTATTGGTCATGCTCGGCTGACACACGAGTTTCTGCTGAAGGGCCAGCACCAACCGTATTGTGACGACTGTTTAGTACCTTTAACAGTGAGGCATTTATTAACCAAATGCCCCAGTTATAATAACTTAAGGAATAGATATTTGTTTGAGGCTCGAGGTGAGGGGGCCAGGTTCATCCTTGCCAAAATTCTTGGACATGATGTATCCTACAATGCAAGTGGCATTTTTAGATTTATTTCAGAAGCAGGTCTTCTGAAAACTATTTAACTTTTATAATGACATTTAACTTTTATGGTTTTGATTGAATATTTTTTTATTTTTTTTATACATATATAAACTAAATGATATCGGCGTGAATGACCTTAGATGTCAAGATGCCTGAAAACTTTAAATCAGTCAATCAATCAATCAATGGAATTGATGCAAAGAGAGTAGCATCATCTGCATTTGCTACAAGCTTGTTTTCGAGGCCAAACCACTTGTCATGTGTATATATTATGAAAAGTAATGGGTCAAGAACACTACCCTGTGGAACACCAAATATCACATTTCTATACTCGCTGTGGTGACCATCAACAACTCCTCTTTGAGATCTATTGCTTAAAAATTCAATAATAATGCTAAGAAACAACCCACCCACTCCCAACTGTTTGAGTTTAAAAACAAGGGCTCCATGATTAACATGGTCAAAGGCAGCACTAAAATCAAGGCCGATCATACAAACTTCCTGACCATAATCAAGGGATTTCTGTACATCATTGGAGATTGTAAGAAGGGCATCACATGCTCCAAAGCCTTTACGAAAACCAATTTGCAAACTAGGGAATAGATGATTACCTTCAGCAAACATATTAACACATTTTGCCAGATTTTCAAAAACTTTAGATAATATGGGAGTTATGGAAATTGGGCAGTAATCAGTTGGACTTGAGCTACTACCAACTAATTTACATAGTGGAGTAACATTACCAATTCTCCAACAAGTGCTAAAAGCTCCTCTTCTTGCTAACTTGCGCAAAATAACAGATAACTTTGGAGCTAAGAAATCTACAGTTTTTATAAAAAACCAAGGAAAAATATCATTTGGGTCTACACCTCCATAAGCATCAAGGTCCATCAACAGAGCTTTAATTTCAAAAGATCAAAAAGCTAAACTAGTTAGTTTAGCCTCAGAAAAACAGGAAATAGGAAGTTTGAGTTTCTCATTACTGCGTTTAATATCAAAGACCTCAGCCAAAAGGTTGCCTTTTCCTCTGGACAGTGAGTGATTGAGCCATCTGGTTTAAGTAAAGGAGGAATTGTTGCATGTAAATCAAAGAGTGCAGATTTAAGGGTAGTCCACCACTTATGTTCCTGGGTTGTACCAGAAAGGGTTTCTTTTATGGTTAAATTGTATTCCTTTTCAGTTGAAGCATAAACTCTCTGAGCAAAAGCTCTAACCTGAGTATAGTTATTCCAGGTCAAATCTGATCTATTACCTTTCCAAAGATGTTAGGCCTCCTACTTTTCCAAATAAGCACATCTACAATCATCATTGATATACAGTTTTTCCTTCACTCGGTACCTTAGCACACGAGAAGGGATATGTCTATCAATTATGTTGACTGGATTCTCATTCAAAGGGACAAATGGATCAACACTACAATTGTGACCAATTCAAGTCCAAAAGATCATACAAAATCTCATTTCAGTCTGCTTGAGATTTTATATAAATTTTACATGACTATGATACATCAGGGACAGGCTGCTCAGTCTTGACTACTAATGAAATCAAGGCATGATCATATGTCCCAACTAGAGAACCAACCTTACTTGTTATAACGCCATGGGAGTCAGTATATACGAGGTCCAAGCTGTTACCAAACCGGTGAGTAGCTTCACTTATGATTTGCTCACAGCCTGATTCAGAGGCAAAGTCTAAAGCTCTTAAGCCATGGGTGATCGGTAGGAGAAACAGAACTTAACCACTCCCTATGGTGAACATTGAAATCACCAACAAAGACAAAAGAGGCCTTTCTATCATCTTGTATCTTAGCCATAATGGTAAGAAGATAATTGAAGATAGAATCATCCATGTCTGGATTCCGGTAGATCGAACACAAATAGAAGTTGTTATGCCTGCCACAAACTTTTATTACCTGAATCTAATGACATCCACATTCATAGCAGGACGTATGAGAAGCAGGATACTCAGTCCTAATATACAGTGCCATTTCCTGGCCCTAGGGATGGCATCATGTTTCAATATTATTTGCCTCTTAAAACCAGTTATAAGGAGCTCAGATGAGTACCTCATATTAGAAACCAAAGTTTTTGAACACAAAATATCATACTGTCTGGACGCAACTATTAAGGTCTTGAATATATCATGAAAACCACGAATATTACAATACAGTAGATGACATTGACGAAATATAGTACGTACTGGTCCCGGATTTGGCTCAATGTCTCCAGACAGCATAAGAATTAATGGTAATAAAAAAGACACATCATACGTAAAACCTAGATTAACAAGAATTATAACAATATGTACAGAAATATAAATAAAGTGATTGATCAAACCCATAGACTATAGAAAAAAGTCAGAAAAACTGGTCAACATGGAGGAGTCGATACACCATGCAAGGCTAAATACCCTATAGGATAGCCACTTCAACTGAAGGGAGGACAGTAAGGATGGTTTTGAGAAGAAAAAGAATCGGATAAGGAAAAGACAACATCTTGATAAACCACCAGGCATCCATGGCCCTTCACACCATTTAAAGAAAAAAAAAAACAAGAGGAAGAGAAAAAAAATAAGATAGAATAGTGTGCCCGAGTGTACACTCAAGCAAGAGAACTCTAACCCAAGACAGTGGAAGACCATGGTACAGAGGCTATGGCACTACCCAAGACTAGAGAACAGTGGTTTGATTTTGGAGTGTCCTTCTCCTAGAAAAGCTACTTATCATAGCTAAAGAGTCTCTTCTACCCTTACCAAGAGGAAAGTTGCCACTGAACAATTACAGTACAGTAACTAGCCCCTTGAGCAAAGAAGTGTTTGGTAATTCAGTGTTGTTAGGTGTATGAGGAAAGACGAGAATCTGTAAAGAATAAACCAGACTATTCTGTGTATGTGTATGCAAAGAAAAAATGAGCCGTAACCAGAGAGAGGGGTCCTATGCATTACTGTCTGGCCAGTCAAAGGATCCAATAGCACTCTAGCGGTAGTATCTCAACGGGCAGCTGGCGCCCTGGCCAACCTACTAACTTCATGATGTGCATGTGTTTAGCTCACTGTACACTAAACTAAATTTGGCCTAGATCTATACAATTATAATCTATTTACTGTCAATTATTTATTCTTTGAACCACAGTCACAGGCTTACTTCCTGACCTAATCATATATCATATATGGGATCCAGATCGGGGATTTTAGACTGATTATAATCTGATTATGATATCATGGAACAGAATCGTTTGTTGAGTTATCAATAAAGGGCTCTGAGCCTTTGAAATGTCTCGTCAAAATCACAATATATTACAAGGCATTGGTGTAGATTTCCAACTGGGGTTGCATTGTGGCCATTGATAGTTTATACTTTTACTTTTCATTTATGTTGGTATGCTGGCGGTACCACAAGAAGTCACCTGGTATCCGGAAACTTCCATCAAGGTGACATCGCAAGCAGTGGCATGCAATGCACATGTGTAGCATTGTCATTCCTTGCACAGCAATATCTTCATGGATCAACAATTGATACGTCTTTGTTCATCGCTTGTCGAATATTGGAACTTACTTGTACAACCTGCAATCATGACCTTTTCTACTTGTTGCCCATTTACCCAACTGTGACGACTGTGTTGGAAAAGCAGGTATTAATGGAGCAATAAGAAGCTATACCAGGGGTCACTGATTCCATTACGACTAATCAAGATGCTTTATCATACAGTGTATCAGATGGTTTGACATTGACAATTGATCAGTCATCATGCTATATCATTAATCTTGGAAATTCACGTGGGTACACATATGCCAGGTACTTCAGAAGAGCAAGAAATGCCGATGGGTTGTGGAGTATCAGTGGCAAGGCTGTATGATTAGTTTTGGGTCGATCTGTGAATTAATTTCACATGTGAAGAATCTGGCTAAAACCCTATTTTCCGACATCACAACAATGCTGTTTGAAATAACACCAGTCACACTGAAGAGGTACAAATAACCTATACTCTTTAGTACTTACCAGCTACCACTGTCCAATGACATGCTCTCTGTGAAGCTAAAAGTGGGGTAACAACCTTATAACCTACAAATAGTATAGTGAAAGCAGCAACAATAAGTACAATAATAATAAAAGGAAAAAATATTTTCAGTCATTACCCAGCTGGTGCTGATGATCAGGAGCATACTACCGGTCATTCTCCAGCTGGTGCTGATGATCAGAAACAAACTGCCAGTCATTCTCCAACTGTTGCTGATGATCAGGAAAAGATTCAGTTATTCTATAACTGGTGCTGATGATCAGGAACAGACTGCCAGTCATTCTCCAGCTGGTGCTGATAACCAGGAGCAGTGTGTCAGACATTCTCCCGCTGGTGCTGATGATTAGGAGCAGACTGCCAGTTCATCTCCAGCTGGTGCTGATGATCAGGAGCAGACTGCCAGTCATTTTCCAGCTGGTGTTGATGATGAGGAACAGACTGCCAGTCATTCTCCAGCTGGTGCTGATGATCAGGAGCAGACTGCTAGTAATTATCCAGCTGCTGCTGGTGATCAGGAGCTGACTGCCAGTCGTTCTCCAGCTGGTGTTGATGATCAGAAACAGTCTGCCAGTCCTTCTCCAGCTGGTGTTGATGTTCAGGAGCACACTGCTAGACCTTCTCCAGCTGGTCTTGATCATCAGGAGCAAACTGTCAGTTATTCTGCTGGGGCTGATGACCAGGAGCAGACTGCCAGGCATCCTGCAGCTGGTGCTGATGATCAGGAGCAGACTAGCAGTCATTCTCCAGCTGGTTCCGATGATCAGAAGCAGACTGCAGGTCGTTCTGCAGCTGGTGCTGATGATCATAAGCTGACTGCCAGTCGTTCTGTAGCTGGTGCTGATACTTTTTTCTGAACAAGGTATGCCTATATTTCAAAATGGATGCCCTCTTAATGAGAGAATGCCTTGATGAAGTCATTGAGCTTCAGCACGGCATTTCATTCCCATGCTTTTGTGTTGCTTTCCAAATTCTGAGAAAAATTTCCCTCATTATATATGTGGATATATTATGTACGTATATATATTTATTATTTTTTTCCTCCTATGGCTTGGATGTTTCTACATCCATTGTAGCCCGGCGGGGATGTTTATACATCCTTTATTGCTGCTTGCTTTGATGAATGGGAGGAGGTATCACGGTTGGGAGGTGTTTGCATTCAAAGCTGTATGTGAGAGTATTGGATGATCTCAGCCATCCCAAAGATGGTTTGGACCTTTTTGGCGGAACTATTCTCAAGTGTTGGGTCTTCGGAATCCAGGGGGATCCAATGCTTGGGGTAGGACTCTCAGCTTTTGGTCGGAAGCCCGTCATTACAGATATGGGGAGGATGATTCCATAGTTTCTTGGTCTCAGTCCTAACAGGTGTGTTCAGCTTACACCTGTGCCTCTATATCTGTTTTGATGCTATCCTTAGGGTAAGGTATGGAGTGGACCATCTGGGAAGTATACTCTCATTGTGCCGATAATGGAGAGTGCAAATTTCCTTTCTGACATGTGATGGCCTAATATTCTCGAGGAGGTACATCAAACTAACCCTTTTCTCTTTCTCTCTCGTCTAATGGATTCTCTAAGTAACGAAGCCCCATCCCCTGATTACGCTGACTCTCCCCCGGCACTGTTGACGACCTCTGCTAATTCAATTAAGGAAAATTCTGTAGACAACTAGGAACAAAGGACCCCTCTACTAATGTTTTAAAACCAATTAAGTCAGGTAACAAAGGGAAACTTCGATTCCTTCTTGTTACCCAAATTCCAATAAATACTGATTATGATATGCTATGTATAGCATTCAGATGCTATGGAGTGAGGAAAGAAATTAGAATGAAACTTGAAAATTAAAAATGGCATTCATGGTTAACTTAAAATAATCATGAAGCATTCAATGCAATATGTAACATCAATAATATCAAAATTAATAACTTGAATGTCATGGGTGCCCTCTGTGATAAGATACCAAACAATCTGGATGTATATAGACCTGCTGACTGGTTTGAGAAAGATATCGATTTAACTATGCTCCCCCAAAGAAAGCCAAAACCACCATTGTGGCTTGTTGCTGAGCCTAAAGGGAGTAATGGGAATTATTTTAAAATTAGCAAACTAATTCAGAAAAAGGTAGGAACCATTGCACCAGGTGATATATCTCGGTTTGGGAAAAATAGCTTCCTAATCCATGCAAAATCATACACGCAATCAGTAATACTGTCTAACCTTCAGACAAGCAGTGATGAGGATATGTTAGATGTCAAACCCCCCCTAAATTTTAGTTACGGAAGGGGAGTAGTCTTCAATAAAGATCTGTATGAATTTACAAAAGAGGAAATACCAGCCATGTGCCCATTAACAGTGTGGAAAGTGCATGAGATTCTTGGGACGTCAATGATTATCCTTACTTTCCAGGATGCCGATGTTCCTTTCCACATCGATATTTAAAATGAAAGAATAAAAGTTCGACCTTTCAAACAAAAGCCCTTACAATGTTTCAAGTGTTTCAAATTTGGACATCCTTCTAAAGTTTGTAAAAATGAAAAAATGTGTAGCATCTGTTCCAGACCTTATCATGGAGACTGTACACTTGAGCCCAGATGTTTGAACTGCAATTCAAACCATAAATCCACTTACAGGAGCTGCAAGATTTATAAGTTTGAAGAAGCAGCCCTCAACAAATCCAGTGTAGAACACATAAGTGTAGGACATGCCTAAAAGACTACTGAAAAAAACAAATAGCTATGCAAAGGCATTGAAATCAAGAAAAAATATAGCATAGGGGACATCAAACCCACATAGTGCTGCCAGTAACTCCAAGAAAAGAAATACATCATCTAGTGATATTTAAGTTTTGCGTGACAAGGTAAGCATATTGCCTTCCAAGGCTTTGCCACTGTGTATTAAAACTGCAGCACTGCCCAGTTCTATGCAAACTTCATCCCCCATTACCAGCAATAGTACTAACCTCTCTCAGGCCATGTCCTTGCCTGATTTGACGGAGGTTCCACCCGAAACAAAGTTACCAGGTGCACCTGTGGTAGGGAAGGTGCAAAAACCTGGTAGATCCTCACCAACTATAAATAGGAAAAGAGAGAGACCTCCATCTCTCTCACCACGATCCATAAAAAATATTCGAGTTATGACATCAAATAAATATGATGTTTTGTCTATTGATGTTACTGATCAACCAGAAGACAATTTAAATAAATCAGAAATTCAAGTTGAGGTCCACCATCCCCCTCAACAATTGGATTAGAAGGACAACAAGAAAAGCACAAACACAAAACCATATTTATCAAGACCCTCTCTAATAAAATCACCGGGAAATAGCATTAGATCAAAATTTGCTAATGGGAAGACTTGTTCTAAAAGTTCTTCCAAAAAATAAACCATAGATTTTTCCTCCATTTTGCAATGGAATTATCAGGGTTTAAGGCCAAATATGAAGAACTTAAGCTCTTAGCTTATGGGTATTCCCACATAATCGTAAGTCTACAGGAGAGCAAACTTGATGCTCATACCCCTTGTCCTTGCAAATATATTAGCTATAGGACACCTTATGATCACGGAGTAGGGAGCCATGGCGAAAGTCTCATATACGTTCATCAAGATGTTCCCCAAATACCTTTATCTGTCCTTACACCTCTGCAGGCAGTGGTTGTACAGATTTATATAGGGAGAAAATATACAATCTGTTCGCTGCACTTGCCCCCAAATGATAACATATCGTATGAAGATTTGATAGAGGTGATTCAACAGCTCCCTCAACCTTTTCTTTTACTTGTAGATTTGAATGGTAGACATCCTTTTTGGGGTGATATTTTAGCAAACAGCAGGGGCAATATTATATCATCAATTGTGGAAAACGAGGAGTTGGACTCCTTAATACAGGAGAGCCCACACACTTCCATGTACAGACGGGTACCTTGTCATGCATCGACCTTTCAATTGCAAGCTCTAACTGTCTCCTTGATTTCGATTGGAGGACACTAGATGATTGGCATACTAGTGATCATGCACCAATCATTATAAACACCAACAATGGTCCACCTTTACAAAGATCTCCACGATGGAATCTTGATAAGGCGGACTTGGATAGATTTCGTGAGCTAAGTGAAATTGAAGGAATTGCAGAAAAGTTTGAAAATATTGATGATGCCATAGACTTACTGAATGGAACCATTCATACAACAGGAGTTAATTCAATTCCCAAAACATCAGGATTATTCAAACGACCACCAGTCCCCTGGTGGTCTTCAGAACTAACTGCCCTGCACAGAGCCACAAGAAGGTATTTAACTCGACTCCGCAGACACCGCACTGAGGGCAATTTGATTATATACAAGAAATGTAGAGCACAGTTCTGTCGTGCCATGAAGGAAGCTAGGCGCCAGTCATGGGTGTTTTTTGTTTCCTCCAATAACAGTAGAACACCACCATCTGTTGTGTGGAGGAAAATAAAAAAAGATTGCTGGCAAATTTACCCCGAACCCACCACCAGTGTTGAAGGTGAACGGTCAGTATGTGACTGAAGCAAATGATGTCAACAATGCCCTAGCTGAACATTTTTCAAATGTATCCAGCAAGTGTGAAGAAGCTCCTGGTCACCAGTATAGGAGTAATGAGGAAAAGAAAATTTTAAATTTTGTAACAGGAAGGGAAGAGTCATATAATTGTCCTTTTACTGAAAGAGAATATGATTCCGCTCTTATTAAATGTAACAATACAGCCTCGGGGCCCAATGGAATTCCATATGCAATGGTTAAACATGTACATTTTAATACAAAGTTATTTATTATAAGCATTTTTAATAGAATATGGCATGATCATAGTTATCCAAGTGTTTGGGAACTAGCCATTATTTTAGCCTTTTTCAAACCTGGTAAGGACAAGTTTTTAGCAGCAAACTACCAACCTATTGCATTGCCATCTTGTTTATGTAAAATCATGGAGAAGATGGTCAATGCTAGACTGATTTGGTACCTTGAAAAGAAGAGTATTTTATCACCGATTCAATGTGGATTCAGAAAAATGCACTCAACGACTGATGTGTTGATATGACTTGAGTCTGCTATTTGCGAAGCGTTTGCTTCCAAACAGCACCATGTGACAGTCTATTTTAACCTTGAAAAGGCATATGATACCACTTGGAGTTATGGTATACTTGAAACAATTCATGAATTGGGATTGAAAGGAGAGCTTCCACTATTTATTCAGGCATTTCTTTCACATAGAGTTTTTCAAGTGAGATTGGGGGTAACTCGTATCATAGAGTAATTGCCAGGAAGGAGGAGTTCCTCAGAGTAGTGTGCTGAGTGTAACCCTTTTTGCACTAGCAATTAATGGGATATCCTCAGCCATTCCCCGGGATGTTCTCTCAACATTATTTGTGGATAATCTCTCCATATCATTTGCTGGAGCTAGAATGGCAATGGTTGAGAGAAAACTACAACTCTCAATTGACAAAATTATCCAGTGGGCCGATATGAATGGATTTAAGTTCTCGACAAGTAAAACTACAATTGTATATTTTTGTTGTATCTATGGAGCACATCCAGACCCGGATGTATACATTAAAGGTCAATGTATCCCATGTGTAGGGGAAGCTAAATTTTTAGGTTTGATATTTGATTGTAGACTTACATGGGTTTCTCACCTAAAAGCATTGAAAGCTAAATGTGTTGAGGCTCTGAATCTTTTAAATGTATTGTTCCATACATCATGGGGGCCAGACTGCAATACTATTTTAAAATTATACAAGGCCTTGATTTTTTCCAAAATTAGTTATGGATGTGAAATATACTCCTCAGCCACCCCAAGCCGATTAAAGATATTATATACAATACATCATGCTGGTATTAGATTTTCCACAGGAACGTTTAGAACCTCGCCTATCCCAAGTCTCCTTGTTGATACTGGAGAGTTGCGTCTGGACCTTTACCAAATGTCTTCCATTATTCGGTATTGGTTTAGATTGCAAAGACTCCCTAATTCTTTAGCCTTTCAGACTGCAAGCCTAGCAAGGCACCCAACATACTTTGAGTTGCACCCAAAATCTCCTCAACCCTATGGCTTTTGGGTGAAACAATCATTAAACAGTCTCGATATAATTAGAAGTAAGTTACTTCCATTCAAAGTATCATCAACGTCTCCATGGAAATTACCATACATATCTTTTTGTAAATATTTTATTGGATTAAGAAGATTATGACAGACCTAGAAGCCAGGTCTCTTTTTATGGAACATGTTGAAGAACATTAAGGATCAACTTTTATATATACTGATGGCTCCAAATCTGATGCTGGCGTTGGATTTGGAGTACATAGTATTGGTTTTAATTGTAGAGGTGCACTTACTCTAACCACTAACATATTTACTGCCGAACTGTATGGCGTATTAACTGCTATTGAGAAAATAGTGTTGGAGAAGGAGGGTAATTTTACAATTTTTAGTGATGCAAGGAGTGTCCTTCAAGCTATGGAAGTTTTTAATTCTAATAACCCTCTAGTTTTAAAGATTTCAGAATGGCTTTTTATTATTGGACGGAGGTATATCAGTTTGATTTTGTTGGATTCTAGCACATGTAGGTGTGTCTGGGAATGAGAATGCAGATTCACTGGCAAAGAATGCTGCATCCGAGTTGCTGCCAAGAAGGTATCCCATTCCCTGTAATGATATCCTACCTAACATCAAGAAATTGGTTTGCAATAAATGGCAACAGCACTGGGATAGTCTAGATGGCAATAAAATGAGGGAGATAACAAATATCATATCTCCTTGGAGGTATAACATGATGCCCCGAAAATGGGAGACATCTCTGTCGTCTCCGTATTGGTCACACTTGGTTGACACACAAGTTTCTGCTAAAGGGCCGACACCAACCGTATTGTCAACTGTTTAACAGTGAGTCATCTGTTGACCGAATGCCCCAATTATAATAACTTGAGGAATAGATATTTGTTTGAGGCTCGAGGTGAGGGTGGCAGATTCATCCTTGCCAAGATTCTTGGACATGATGTGTCCTACTATGCAAGTGGCATTTTTAGATTTATTTCAGAATCAGGTCTTTTGAAAACTATAACTTTTATGACATTCAAAATTTATGATTTTAATTGAATATTCTTTTATTTCTTTTTTTTTCATACATAAACTAAATGATATCGGTGTCAATGACCTTAGATGTCAGGATGCCTGAAAACTATAAATCAATCAATCAATCAAAATGGATCTCGTGCAACAGCTGTTTTTATTATTATTTTGAAAGTCAAATATGATACAATTTCAATTTTGGATAGTCAGATTTTCACATGTTTTCATTTCTGTTCAGGTCACACTGTTGATTTGCAGTTGCTTCTGTCTCATGGTATTCCTTCGACGAATGTTACAGATGAAGAAAAGTTCTATTATCTCGGACATCATTTTCAACCAACTGAACAAGTCACCATGTATACAAAAGTTGTAAAACGTGGTCATGCTAGAAAGCCCAAAAGACTCACACTTCAACATTCCTGGAAGAAACAATACCCATGGCTTGTCCTTCAAATTTTGCCCCTTATTGTGGAGGAAACCAACCCACGAAGGTAAATTTTTTGGGGAGCTTAGTATCTTTGTGAAATCTCCTTTTCAAAAGCAATTGGAAAAGATGGATTGCTCTCTAAGCATGATAAATCGAAATTTTATCCCATTGAAGCTGCTGAGTGAGGGTCACTGTTCCTTCGTAATTATTCAACTCCATCACATTGCATTGACTCTCCATTATAGAAGGTAAAAAAAAACGGGAGGAAAATTAGAACGGGCTGAAGGAAATTATTGATTGTGTGTTGCTACTTGGACGACAAGGCATATCACTACGCGGCCATCACAACAATAAGGGGGATTTATCGTCTATCCAAGAACAGAACAAAAGCAATTTCTTTGCTATGTTATAGCATAATGCCAAGAGTGATGAAATTCTACATGAATAGTTACTGCTTCCAAACATGTCAAATACATATAAAAAACGATACAATTGGAAATCATCAAAATAAGTGTGAGTAGCCTAAGTTGCAAGCTAAACTAACCAAATCATCACATGGCGATGTTTAGTTTTATTCCGTAATTGCAGATGAAGTCACAAATCAAGGAGTGTTCACTGTGTGTCTGCAATATCTAAACACAAGCTCAAAGTATAACAGTCCAAACATTTTCGAGATTTCCTTGGTTTTGTGAATGTTTGTCGGACAACAGGTCGAGTCATAGCTGATAGCTTGAAGTCTCACATCTGCCAACCTTGATCTGGGTAACATACGAGGCCATCATACGATGTTGCCCTTTTAATTTCATCTGAACGCACAGGAGTTCGGGGTCGTATAAAGGAATTTCTCCAAGTGCACCCTACATTCATTGTCATGACCACATGCCGAATCTTGTCTTTGGCAGTAGCTGTGAAATACCATGAATATGAAACATAATTGACCTGATGAATTCCGTGTATTACTTCTTTGATAACTCACTGAAACGTCAAAGATTCTTTGAAAATGTGCTACATGTTTAGTGCCCTCAAGCAAAGCATCACTAACCGAAAGGCCTTTGTAAAACTTGGTGGGTCGAACACCGTGTGTGTCTTGACACTTTCCAGGAACTTTATTATTATGTTATTTGTTTAGAGGCTATTTTGAATCTGTCATCTCACCCCGAATTGAGTCAGGAATCCTGGGACTGGGACAGTGAAATCATGACAAAATCCATGGGAATGAAAACTAGGAAGCAGAGTTTTGAACGTGTGGTAGCATATTTTACTTTGAAAAAACAGCTTGATTTATGTCAGATATCTTGCATCAAAGCTACAAAATCATGAACAGGACATTCAAGAAGCTTATCCAAGGTAACATTGATGTTGAGTTTCAGCAGTGGTATGACAACGAAGCGAAAGACTTGACTGGGCAAGTTGGATCAACTGAACCATGCCACGCACAATTATAGTGCAACAGCATTAGAGTAACAGTGAGGCAGCCACACCACTTGAATACAACAAGGATACAATTGTTATCCAGCTGGACGATGGCCTCCAACACCTGAAGGATAGGTTTTCAGCAGAAGAATGTTGGCCATTATCTACCATACTGCAGCTGGTCCCAAAACTTGCAACACAACATTCCAGTTTGTTTGAAGACATCACTGCGCAGATACTGTACTGGAAAGATGCCTGTCAAGCCTTCTGTCACTTTGCAATGAGCTTAGATGATGGCATTCCAGTCACCCGGCCAAAACTGGAAGGTTATTTTCAATTATGAGATTGTTGAAGACACACCTCAGGAATAGAATGACTGACAACCGACTCTCAGCTCTCACGCTTATGAAAATTCACTACAACGTCGAACTATAGTTGACAGATATCGCTGATGAGTTCATGAAAGCACACCCAAGGAAACAGCACGCTACTATCTGAGTTGCAATTTAAAATGATGAATTCACGTAGAAGAAAAGCCATAAAGATGTTCAATTTATAGCAATGGTTTTAGTAGTTCACCTTGACAATACAGCTAAGTCTTACCTCCTGATTACTGTATAACGAGAAATGTTTTGCAACAAAATAAAATTTTTATGAAATTCACGAACAATAAAGCTGTACAAACAATAGGAAATTGTTTTATTCTGGTAATGTCAGATATGATTAGCAATAGTATTCATGAGTTTGTGTTCATTGTCAGGCCAAAGATTTTGAAAAAAAAAAAATGAAAAAGTAAATATTAATTGTTAAGGAATACATGATTTAAATTCTGTTTTATACTACCCTTTTGGTAATTACTTTATCTCAATATGTTTTGTTTTACACCTCAATAATCAAAGGGCTTACTATCATGCTTCTCAAATTTAGGTAAATCACCAAACCAAAATTTTTGCCTGATAGCATTTTCATTTTTTTAGATTTTGTGTCAAGAAATAGGATCTGTGATTATTTTCAAAAATATATAAAATCCTGTGTGGTTGTGCTCTTCAGGGATGTCGAAGAAGTGATCTGAGAGACTACAAAATTCCCCAGACCGAATTGGCTTCTCTCCTTAAACTCACTCACATTCATCATACTTTTATAAGTAACCCCCCCCCCCCTCAAAAAATCCTGGATCTGCCCCCAATGGACGTCAACCAAACACACTATCAAAGGTATTCGATCATATTTCATGTACAAGTCAAAATTACAATATATGATCAAGGCGGACTATTTTTGTGGATTTCCATCATTTTAATGTTACATAGACTCTAGATCTAATTATTGTTTTGCATATATGTGTTGTGTATCTAATAAATCAAATCAAATGGAAAAATATGGTTTAACACCAAAACACATCTGTGCAGTATATAAGGGGTCCCCAATTTCCGTCAGGCCCTGTTTTTGCTTTGTCAAATTCTGAAACTATGCTGTTTGGAGTAGATCTACTGTCTATTGCTGTTGAATGAACAAGTAGTAAAGATATGACCCGAGTACTCATTTTCTTAGAATCAAACATGAACCAAGTACTCCTCAATATTATATTAAATCTGTGAACATATTGCTGCATCATGCATGCGATTTCATACATTTGGCAACATTTATATGAAAATTTATGTGCGTCTTCACACATTTTTACCTAAGTGATACTCACTGTTGAAAACATTCTATTGCCAAAGTGTCCAAAAGTGGACACTTTTACCCTATTTATTTCAGAACGAACAGAAACAGGGAAAAAAATCAGAAAAGCCCCCCCCCCCCCCAAAAAAAAAAGCAACAAATATTATTGTTTGATTACATAATTTGTTATTTAAAACTTTGTTTTTACATATTTACAAGCAATTTGGAATTGTGTAATAGCAAAAGTTGAGCCACTATTACTCTAGTGCAGCATTATCGCTTAGAGCACACTGTAAAGAGTAGGGTTCTCCTGCTGTATGGGACCAGAAAAGCAGCCATCCAAGTAAGTAAGTAATGTGAACGAATCAGTGTTGCCATTGTAGCTGCATAGAATTATGCAAGCGATTTGTTATGCTTTCAAGCGACACATAATTTCCTTCAAGCTTTTCTCTTATCAGGAGAAGGGCATTTTATTCTACATTTTGATATGTATATGAAATCTTATTATGTAAGGATTAAATAGAAATATCATACTCGATATTCATTTTGTTTACTGTAATTTTGGTTACATTGTCAAAGATTTATTCCAAAAATTTAAAGTAATTTTACAAAGTGTGGTTTTTTATGTAGTAGTCAGTGTGACCACAGAGAGATGTCAGATATCACCATTTGACCACGTGTTGAGACAAAAAAAAAAAAAAAAAATCATCAGTGGTACAGTGTACTGTTGACAACTATTCATTGTCTGCTGTCATGGGAGATGATTCATTGACTTTCGAGACAATAACACATTTTTCCTCATTGCATCAGAATGAAAAGAAAAATAAGAGTCTAATTTCAATTTACCTTTTATTGTGCTTTGGGAATCGATGAAATGCTATAGTGGGGCATTTCTTACGACAATTTGAGCAATTTACTACAGAACAAAATACACCACTTTTCTCCCCTGCCATTTTCACATCTCTCCACGTTACCTTGGCAACCGTTTAACAGCGCCACAATCGGACAAGTCACACAATTTTGGGAGAGTATACTATCTTAGTGAAGCTATACGATCGTTTAGTCAGCTACAAAGATTTCTTGATTTATCAGGTATACAGAATCTTTGTACTAGAACAGGCCACCTTTGGAAACTTGCAACATACAATGCCAGGACCCTGTCTAGGGAAGATCTTGATGTGTTACTTGAAGAACTGAAATCAATTAAATTGGGATATAATAGGATTGAGTGAAATTAAAATAACTAGGGAATCTTGCATAGAATTAGAAGAGGGCCATAAATTTTGCTTCAGGGGACATGAAAAAGGAACACAAAAAATGGAGTGGGTTTTCTTATTAATAGAATCTTGCAAGTAACATAGAAGAATTTTGTAGTACTAGTGATAGAATTGCAAGATCTAGAAATATCCATGAAAAACCTAAGACCCAATTTACAATTGGTTTGGGTGATTTCAGTGCTAAATAGGTCAAAAGAAGAGAGGGGAATAGGTAGTAGGTAAATTTTGAGTAGCCACAAAAATGACAGAAGAGATGTGCTTGTGGGATTTGCTGAAAGAAGCGATCTTAAGATCATGAATCCCTTCTTTTATATATATACAAAAAAAAACAGAAAATGGACATGGAGAATTCCAAATGGAGAAGAGAAAAATGAAAGTAATCTATTGTCACTAAAAAAGTCAATGTAGTTAGATATAACAATGTTAAACAAGATAAAGGACAGCGATAATAGAATGGCGAGAAGCAAAATTTGTTTAGATCTGATGAAAGGGAGAAAAAAATTTATTTCAAGGAAGAAAAGCATTCCTTCAATAAGAGAAAAATCTGATGAGTTTAGTTTAGCCATACAAAATAGGTAGTCCCAGCTACATGATGGAATGGGAGCAAATAAAGAAATAATGAACAGTAATTTACAAAATTTATACTAAAATCAGCACAAGGGATAGGTGGAAGAGTTCCTTAACAAGATCAAAGAAAATATCAGAAAAGACCAAAAACCTAATAAAGGAAAATTGAAAATGAGAGTAAAATTCAAGAGAGATGAAATAGAATTAGCAGAACTAGCCAAAGCCATAAGTAGGCCTACACTAAAAAACCAAGATACTCGTAAGCACAATTATACCAAAATTGAGGAAACACTAAAGAAAGGAAGAAGCATCAAATTGATGAAAAGAAGACTTAGATTAGGGCAGGGCGCCAACACGTGATTTCTTTTAAAGGATTAAAATGGAAATATCCACAATAGAGATGGGGTGATAAAAAATGCATAGGGTTTCTATACAATAGTGATATAAAAATAACTTTACCAATAGAAATATTGAAACACCTGAGCCGGTACCAAACGTAAGAGTAGAAGTAAAAAAAAGCATTAAAAGGCTTGAAAACAGGGAAAGCAGCAGAAGATGACCTAATAGATGGAGGAGATTTTATACTTGTAAAACTGTCAGAACTCTACTCGAAATGTCTGCAAGCTTGTTCTATACCTACAGCTTGGAAAAATTTATCGTTATACTAATTCACAAAAAAGGGAGACACTACGATCTTAGAATCGTTACAGATTCTTTTAATAATTGAAATAAATGCTTCCAACAACCACCATTGAAATATGGGAAATAAATATAAAAAGAAACAAAAAACACAACACGTTTATTCACAAACTTACAAAGAAAATCAATGTTACTTCGGTTACTTCAACTGACAAACCAAATCAATCAAAACATCAATAGAAAAGGGAAACAGTCAGTACTGTAGAAATACTTAAGGAATAGTTTTCTGCAACTACTGAGACGATACTGGTGCGGAGACTTCAGGCTTGAGAACGTTGCAGAAGGGCAACTGAAGTTCAGATGAAACTGGAACGATGACTGGATTCGAAGACATCACAGAAAGGGTGGCATCAAGATGGGACATCAGAGGTCTTATTCCAAGAATTCTATGACAGTGTTGAACTAAGGCAAGCTGCAGGCAGTGTTGGCTGCTTCTCGTCACAAACAGGGGTTGGGGGGGGGGGGCTGCTGCTTCAATTTGTCTCTTCTTCTCGGCCATAACAGGATTTTGGAGATAGGCTTTTGTTATGTGAAGGGAAATTTAGAATCTGGCTCTATCAGACTTCTGGTTTTCTCTGTTTCTTATCTCGTTAGGACTTGGATATAATCTGCTTCGGACATAGTTCCTCTCTTGTCTTATGTCCTGTCCTATCTCTCTTGGACATGTATGGTCGAAGTTAATTACAGTGGGAAGTGGTCATTTCCATAGAACGTGTTCTTTTTAATAATTCTGTGTCTATTGACTTCCTCAAAAATGCTCACTTTGATCACGCCATGGAAGCTTCTAGAAGAAATTCCTGATGCAATCTGGACCATGTGTGAGGTCATAACAAAAGGGCAGCACGTGTCCTTCCATGATGACATACTGTATATCATAAACAAAGATTTCTCTCAGGCTCGGTTTCTCAAAATATGCTGACGCCACTAATTAAGAAGATGGCATCTTGGTCAAAACAGGACAGTCCCCTTATCGCGGCAGGCACTTTCGTCGAGGCTCGGTTTACTTTCAAAATGCTGACAACAGTGAAGTGAAGACAGGTTTGACCAAACAATACGGTAGTCGGATCTCGTCTTGCCTCACTGCTCACACTTTTGGAATAGATATTTTTGTCTTTTATAACATCCTTTTAAAAGTATTTTATCTACCTATGACACTGTCCCACAAGTTTACTCTCCATAATATATGAAATATTTACAATGGTCATATAAGGGCAAATAAAAGGACAGCTAGACTATAATCAACCAAGATAGCAGGGAGGCTTTAAAGGTCGGTATTGAACAACTGAATATACCCATGTAATTAACCAGCTAATGGAAAAATCAAATTACAAACTACAATGCATGGCATTTATAGAATATGAGAAAGCATTTGATTCTGTCAAAACAGCAGTAATGAAAGCCCTGAAAGTCCTTCAAAAATAAGGAATAGAAGAACCGTATGTTAGAACACTTGAAGATATCTACAGGAAGTACAGTAATCCTAAAACCACATGAAGATGGTTATAGTGGTTGTTATCGGTGTGGTTGAATAGATACTGCCCTCAAACATGCCTGGGATAATAATAGTTCATTAGTGATGTATTTGACAATCCCAGCATTGTCACCGACTCGTCTTGGTGGGATCAATTATAGGCTTCTGGTATTGGAATATGTTTAATTTGGTTCAGGCTTACATCACTGATCCACTCTTACGGGCTTGTGACTCTCGATTGAGAATATGTAAACAAAACTCGTACACAAAAAAATACAAAAATAACAAAAGAGCATCACTCTTAAAAGACTGGATACTACTGCAATACAAAACTGAGAAGAATCACATCCCAACTTTGGAACAACTAATAAACGATCATATCCTTCATAACATATGCTACTACACTTATAAACTATGCTGGAACATGTTCTATCAATGCAATACTGTGCAACATTACTCTTAATACGCATAGCGCATATAATATTACAATACAAAATACCTAACAGTCTCCTCCCCCTTAACTTGACTTTGTACAAAACTTTACAAATCTAAACCCTTAGGGGGCTTCCCTCTGTTCATCCTATTGGGAAGTACTCTTAACTTCATCCTGCACTGGTACATGAATAGATTCTGAATCTACATCTGATATTTGAGCATTTTGGTTAATACCTGATTCATTTGATTCAACTACTGAAAATTTTCCATCTCTAACATTCACATGATCTACAGGATTTTTATTTAATGGCTGTAATTGATCAACATGACGTTTTACAATATTTCCACCAACTTGAACATCAAAATGTAAATTTCCTATCTCTTTTACAATTTCTCCTGGTACCCACTTTTCTGGAGTATTGTATGATCTCACCATGACATCAGAATAAGGGAAAAATTTCTTACTTTTGGGGCACTTTCTAATTGCTTATACCCTTTTCCTTCTAAATCACTTTGCAAACTTAGATACAACAATTCTAACTTAACCTAATCCTCCTCCCATCAACAAATTTGATAGTGTCACACCTCTTGTGCTGTGTGGTGTTGTTCTATAAGACAATAATAACTTTGACACATGAAGAAAATATGTTATTTGCATTTGCTATTCTACACTTCGTTATGCTTAAACGTTTGAACAAATCTTTCAGCCTCTCCTTTCGTGGAAGGATGATACGTTGTCGAAAATGTACGTTTAATACTATTCACATTACAAAACTCATTAAACTCTTGTGAGGTAAACTGTGGACCATTATCAGTTACAATTCTTTCTGGAATACCACGTGTAGAAAAAAAAATTACTTTAATTCTTTCACAGTTATGTAAGATGATGATGTCTTCATTAGAATTACTTCTGGCCACTTGCTGTAAGCATCTACAACTATCAAAAACAAATAACCTAAGAAAGGACCTGCAAAATCTATGTGCACTCTTTGCCATGGATACATAAGTAATTCTCATGGGTGCATTCTAGCAAATTGAGGATCGTTCTGTTGTGTAACACAATTCATACAATTTCTTACAAATAATTCATTAACTCTATATTCACCTGGTCACCAGACAAAAGTTCTAGGAATAGACTGTGATCTGATAATACATTGGTGATCAGCATATATTTCAGACAACCTTATTCTTCAGTGAACTAGGAATAATTACTCTTGACTCTTTCATTATACAACCTTGTGCTATGCTCAATTCACTTCATATATCTTTATAGGGTTTACAATTTACCTCATTTCCACATAAGTCTCTACCTGTCATTAAACTCTCTAAAACCTTACTAAATGTTGAGCCTTTCTTGGTATTGTTTGCAATATCCTTCCTTGGCTGTAATGGGTACATCATATACTAAAACTTAACCGCATACTGTTATCATACTCTTCTGGTGCTTTGTCTACTGGAAATCTAGATAAAGCATCTGCATTACCCATCTTTGATATAGGACGATATTCTATATCCTAATGTTATGTTTTGCAGTTACCAACGGAGGTAAACTTGGTTTTGGACCCAATATTGCTAATAGAGGTTTATGATCTGTGACAAATGGAAAGTTTTTCCTTCCATAAAGATACATATGAAATTTCTTAACTCCAGACACTAATGCTAAACCTCCTTTTTCTATTTGAGAGTAATAGTTCATTAGTGTTGTATTTGACAATCCCAGCATTGCTGCCGACTCATATTGTTGGGATCAATTATAGGTTTCTGGTATTAAAATATGTTTAATTTGGTTCAAGCTTACATCTCTGATCTCACTCTTACAGGCTTGTGACTCTCGAGTGAGAATATGTAAACAAAAATCTACACAAAAAGTACAAAAATAACAAAAGAGCATCACTCTTAAAAGACTGCATCCTACTGCAATACAAACTAAGAATAATCACATCCTAACTTTAAGACAACTAATAAACGATCAAATCCTTCAAAACATACGGTACTAAACTTATAAACTATGCTGAAACATGTTCTATCAATCCAATACTGTGCAACATTACTCTTAATACCCATAGCACATATGGTATTACTGTACAAAATACATAACAATAGCAAGAAAATTCCAATTGAGAAGGGAGTTAGACAGGGAGACCCCATCTCTCCTAAATTATTCACAGTATGTGTAGAAGTTTTTATAAATTCAGATTGAGAAAATGTAGGACTTGATATTAATGGGGAATACCATAACAACTTAAGATTTTCAGATGACGTAGTTGTGTTTAGTAAATCATGGAAGGAATTACAAAAGATGATAGAAGATTTGAATAGAGGAAGCAGAAATGTATGACTGAAAATTAATATGAATAAAACTAAGATAATTTTCAATGAAAATGCAGAGAGACAACCAAAAAGAGTTTTGGATGAGCCTCTGGAGATTTTTAATGAATATACATATTTAAAACAGACAGTAAGAGTTTCCTCAGGACACCAGACCCAGATTAAAATAAGGATAAGGATGGTGTGGAGAGCATTTAGTAAACAAAATGCGATTATGAAAAGTAAAATGGCCCTTTCTCTAAAAAGAAAAGTAATGAGATGGTCCTACCCGTATTAACTTATGCCTCAGAAATTTGGAGCCTTACTAAAGCCTTAAAACATAAGCTAGTTACAACTAGAAGAGATACGAAAGAATAGTGATGGGAATGACACTAAGATACAGAACAAGAGCAGCATGGATATGAGAGCAAACTAAAGAAGAGGATAGTCTAACAACTTTTAAGAAAAAGCAATGGACATGGGCAGGACATATAATGAGAATGAATGAGAATGGCAGACAAGAGATGAAATTTAAGAATAACAGAATGGGTTCCTAGAGATTGTAAAAGAATCAGAGGAAGGAAGAGAAGACGATGGTTTCACGAACTAAGGAAGTTTGCGGGCGTGGGCTGGCACCAAAAGAAGAAGAACAGGCATAAGTGGTTAGACGTCTGAGGCCTTTATTCTCCAGTGGACTTGTAACAGTAATGGCCGATGATGTTGATGATGATAACAGAACCAACAGTTATTGCACAATGGCTAAATGATCTGAAGGTTTTAACTTACTGATGAGTTTCTACAGTAATTTCAACATTAACCTAATTGTTAGTAAAGCTTATATGTCCGATCATTTATCAATTATTTTCTCTTTTATTATTGATTTCATTAAAAAAATTTAGGTATTTAATGTTTTTTTTATGAAAGTATCACTGAGTTGAAACCATTAATACCAATAATATTTTATTGTCTTTAACGTTATCAATAAAAATTTAGCTAATAATTGAGTTATCACAATATTGGGTATTTATACTGTCCTTATCAATCTATTAAGGGCATATAGAAATTTAAATAACTGATCACAATCTTGCTCATTTCAGCTGTGTCTGAAGGACGTGAGAAGACTGCTGGTTCATAGAGTTCAAGAACACTGTTCTCTTAAACTTTCTAAGATCCATAAGCAGTTAACGGCATTACAAAAACTTAATGAGAAGCGTGTTCCTGATTTTCAAGTCTCCAACTAGTAAAATGACCTGCACAAAAAATAATACACTGTAGGTCATGTACGCTATTAGATATCATCGACTCATTCAAGCTATTTGTTATTATTGGCTCATGTGGGCTAATAGTTATTAATGGCAACTCATTTAAGATACTAGTTATTATTGGCACATAGGCCACTAATTATTATCAGCTTATATAGGCTACTATACTTTATCAAATTTACGGAGAAGATTGAGGTGTACCTAAACACAAAAACACACGTTGCCCTATTCCGGACTTTGTAGTATACCTTCCCACCACACTAAATTCTTGTAGTAATCTTTTTTGGGAATCGACCCCCTATTAAAAGAGTATCTCCTCTATAGGCCACAGCCGAAATGTATCTGTTTTTCTTTTTGTCATTATTGTCTCTTACCATGGTTATTTATTTTTTTTTTGGGAGGGGGGGGGGGCAGATCAACATGCTCTCCATTTTTTAATGTTATTAGTTTGTTTTTAACATTTAATGATACGATAACTATTTGCCTTCTTGTTACTTGTGTATTTCATCTTTATATCCTTCCTTTATTTCTTTTTTCCTTTTTGTTTCCCTTCCAAGTTAAGTTGTAGCTTGGCTAATAATGATAATAATACAGGAGAATGCAACAAATTTCATACATCTAACTTTTAATTTAAAATTAGTCTTTCGTCACACACCAGAAAGTTTATTAATATGCATAATAATGTATCAATTTTTAAGAAGAGTCCTCATCAGAGGACTCGTGGCTTATTACTAAAGAATCAATACATTTATCAATAACCACATCTTGCTTTGCATCGTCATCCTGTAATTTTTTAGCGTGTTTTACGGCATTTGCCCAATTTTCTTTTGTCACTGATTGCAGTGCTTCTTTTCAAAGTAGGCTACCCTTAACTCTACCATTTTTCTTTTTTTTTCTTTTTTCGCTACATAGTTCTTCACTTGTGCCCTAATATGTCAATGGATTATATTGTGACTTTCATTGTGTATTTATTTTAACTCCTTAATATAATAAAACATACAGTAGCACAGACAACAGACTGTGAAATCAAGTCATGAGGAAATACACGATATTGTAACAGAAGTATACAACATACAAAAATATATGCTTGGTCACTAAACAAGTGAACTGAATTATCTTGCTGTCCTTTAAATACCACCTGGTTCGAAGTTTCCAATATTTTCCCCTTGGATATCGATCAGAAATGTTGCCAGATGAACCCAGTCGAACTTAACAATTAAAGATTTACTTACTATAAATTTACCATGTTTATGCCTGACCTACACGCTACCGGTAGCTGTCCGTCAAACTCACCAAATCTGTACACTCGCTCATGTACGGGCTTGAGCCCCGACCGGGATTTGCATACAAACGGATACCGGATGGTACGTGCGCCACCCAAAAAAAGTGGCGCCACAACACCCCTGGCTTTACTTTGCAATCCCTTAAATTTGACGTGTTTGATTCCCAAATACCATTAAATCCTCTTACAGAAGAAAACGGGAGCAAGATACCGGAATGTAATGCTGGGATCACACATTCCCGTATCTGGCTCCCGTTTTGCCCCGTAAGAGGATTTAATGGTATTTGGCAACCAAACATGTTAAACTTAAGGGCTTGCAAAGTTAAAACCAGGTGTTGTAGCGCCACGTTTTTTGGGTGGCGCACGTACCGTCCGGTATCCGATTGGATGTAAATCCTGGTCGGGGCTCAAGCCCTTACATGAGCGAGTATACAGATTTGGTGGGTTTGACGGCCAGCTAATGCTGGGATCACACATTCCCATATCTTGCTCCCGTTTTCTCCCCTAAGAGCATTTATGGTAGTTGGCTACCAAACACTTCCAACTTTAGGGCTTGCGAAGTAAAACCGGGATTGCTGATACGTCTGTCGTGTGGCGCCACATGTTTTTTTTTCTTGGGTGGCGCACGTACCATCCGGTATGTGATCGTATGCAAATCACGGTCGGGGCTCAAGCCCGTATATTCGCGAGTATATAGATTTGGTGGGTTTGACGGCCTGCTGACGGTAGCATGTAGGTCATGTTTATAGCTTGTAGATCAGACAAAAAAATGGTACGTTTATGGTGGTTAAATCTTCGAAATGCTAGCGAAAAATATTGGAGACTTCGTACCAGGTGGTATGTATCTAAAGGGCAGCAAGATAATTCAGTTCACTTGTTCAGTGACCCAGCATCTATTTTTGTATGTTGTATACTTTTGTCTCGTGTTTATTTTTTTCATAACGACTTGGTTTCCCTGTTTGTTGTCTGTGCTACTGTATGTATTATTAATTAAGGAGTTAAAGTAAATACATAGTGAAAGTAATAAGACCACATGGCACTAAACATTTTACATAAATTACAAAAACTTGTCAATATCGTATTAAAGGTAATGAAAAATACTTAAAATACCAGAATAAAATAACATACAAATAAGTAAAAGAAGTAAATACATAATGCAAGTAATAATAAAAACTTATGAAATGAATCTCTCAAGTATATTTCCGGAAATAGTCAATACACAGGAGTTCGTTCAAATTAGAACCAAGTTTGGGCTGAACACTGGCCTTTGGTCAAGAGTCACCGTCTCCTGTATTATCAAATTTTATTATTTCGTACAGATTGGCTTTCCTGCACTTCGTGATTGATGATTTTTTTTTTATCTTGGTTAATAAATAACGAATTAGCATGTTTCTAAAAGAGGGAGCGGTCATCAAAAGATCCTACGAAATTCTCACATTCTTGACAAAATAATCAGAAAACTTTAAAGTCATTAACAGTAAAGACAGATTATACTGTAGTTCAACCCTTTTTCCCTACCTCACTATAGGCATTTAATCGCTTGAAACATTTAAACATTGAAGAAATGTGTAACTGTGAGAGATATATAGTATGTATGCTGTATGTATGTATGTATTTACAATAATCATTACAGCTTGTGGATTGAGACCAGATATTTATTTAAAAGGAACTTGGCATTTTTTTCCTACTCATATAACAACTAAAAACAGCACTTACTGTATTTTTAACTCTTTTGTGTTTAACGGGTTGGCTCCAATGTTCGACAGTTCAGTGACGTACCTATTCACCAGTCAAACCGGCCACTAACTGGAACATGAGTGCGTTAAACGCAAACACAAATGTACTTACAAAACTCTGGCTTTGCAATGGTTCCCGTCAGACGTACGTCTACCGCATACGACCTATACTTTCCCCGTCAGGGGGAAAAAAAAAGAAAGGCAATTTCGGCTTACAGGAGTATGCCGGAGGCAGATACATAAATGTGCGATCCCAGCATAAGATCCCTGCATTATCGTCACGGGTGGTTTTTACCAGTACCTGCCCGCAGGGGATACTTTCTGACGAAAGCCAATTAACGAATGTCCATCTCTGACCTGAGAAACTATATCGGAAAAGTAGCAACGTTTTTGCCACTTTTCTTTATAGTATAACTTAATATTGTTACAAAACTATAACAATTATAAGTTTAGTTTTATATAATTGAAAATTGACATTTAGAATAATTGTATTCATTATATCCATCAAATGGCATCCTTTCCCCCCCCCCCTTTTTTTTTTATTTAGAAACACAAAGTAAGAAATATAGCACGTGTGTTTTTCTCTGTAGGTATATCTCAGTCTTCTTCATAAATTTGACAGAGTATGGTTATTATTGGCTTATATGGGCTACTATTTATTTTCAACTCGTGTAAGCTACTATATACTATTTGCTCTAGGAAGCTACTGATTACTATTGGTCCATGTAAGCTACTTGTTATTATTGGTTCATATAAGCTACTAGTTACAGTATTAGCCGATTAAGCTACTGGTTATTATTAGCTCATATAAGCTACTAGATATTATTGGCTCATAAACTATTGGCTATTATTGGCTCATAAACTATTGGCTATTATTGTCTCATAAAAGTTACAAGTTATAATTGGCTCATGTAAGCTACAAGTTATTATTGCTTCTTGGAAATTACTAGTTATTATTGGCTCATGGACGTTACTAGTTATTATTAGCTCATATAGGCTACTAGTTATTAGTGGCTCATATAAGCTCCTAGTTACAGTATTGGCTCAATGGAAGTTATTAGATATTATTGGCTTATGGAAGTTACTAGTTATTATTGCCTCGTGGAATTTACTAATTAATATTGGCTCATGGAAATTACTTGTTCTTGTTGGCTCTTATAAGCTACTAGTTATTATTGCCTCATGGAAGTTACTAGTTATTATTGGCTCATGGAATTTATTAGTTATCATTGCCTCATGGAAGTTACATGTTGTTATTGGCTCTTACAAGCTATGAGTTATTATTGCCTCAGAAGTTACTAGTTATTATTGTGTCATGAAAGTTATTGGTTATTATTGCCTCGTAGAAATTACTAGTTATCATTGGCTCATATAAGCTACTAATTATTACTGGCTCAGGGGAGTTACTAAATATTATTGTATCTTATAAGCTACTAGTTATTATTGCCACATGGAAGTTACTAGTTGTTATTAACTCATGGAAGTTATTAGTTATTATTTGCTTACGGAAGTTACTAGTTATTATTGGCTCAGGGAAGTTACTAGTTATTATTGCCTCATGGAAGTTACTAATTAGTATTGGCTCATGGAAATTACTAGTTATCATTAGCTCTCATAAGCTACTAGTTATTATTGCCACATGGTAGTTTCTAGTTAATTTTTGCTCGTGGAAGTTACTAGTTATTATTGCCACATGGAAGTTACTAGTTATTATGGCCACATGGGAATTACTAGTTATTATTGCCACATGGAAGTTACTAGTTATTATGGCCACATGGGAGTTACTAGTTATTATTGCCACATGGAAGTTACTAGTTATTATGGCCACATGGGTGTTACTAGTTATTATTGCCACATGGAAGTTACTAGTTATTATGGCCACATGGGAGTTACTAGTTATTATTGTCACATGGGAGTTACTAGTTATTATTGCCACAGGGAAGTTACTAGTTTTTATTGGCTCATGGAAGTTACTAATTATTAGTGGCTCGTGGAATTTACTAATAATTATTGGCTCATGGAAGTTACTAGTTATTATTGGCTTCTATAAGCTACTAGTTGTTATTGCCCCATGGAAGTTACTAGTTATTATTGCCTCTTACAAGCTACTAGTTATTATTTCCTCGTGGAAGTTATTAGTTATTATTGCCTCATGGAAATTGCTTGTTATTATTGGCTCATGGATGTTATTAATTATTATTGCTTCGTGGAAGTTACTAGTTATTATTGCTTCATGGAAGTTATTAATTATTATTGCTTCATGGAAGTTATTAGATATTATCGGCTGATATAAGTTACTAGTTATTATTGCCTCATGGAAGTTACTAGTAATTAATGCCTCTCATAAGCTACTAGTTATTACTCCCTCATGAAAGTTTTTAGTTATTATTGGCTCATGGATGTTATTAGTTTTTATTGCATCATGGAAGTTACAGGTTATTGTTGGCTCATGGAAGTTACTAGTTATGATGTCAAGACAGACAAAATTTAATTTTAAATCTAAGTTCAATTTAATCTCAGGAAACGGGATAAGTCAGAGGCGAATTTGGTCTTTCAAACTTACATATATTTCGATAAAAATTTTACAAACTTCAATCTTGAGCACTTCGAAATTTTTCTAAGTTCAAAAATTCTGAATAGCGTTCTTAAAACATAATTTATATGTTAAAATGTTTCAAATAAATGCTTACAAGTGCTCTCACAATCAATGAGTTTACATCATAATTTCTGGGTGAGACTACAGCTAGGAGACTTAGTTTTTAAAAGTTACTTTAAATTCAACTAAAAAATTATAAGTTCAGTGCCCTTGCACAACGGAGAGAGTGACGCAAGCTCTCTAACATGGCTCTCCTCATACTGACTCTAGGTGTGGCAGACTCTCAAGACATGGTCCTATAGCGTCCTGGCATAGGTGCCATCTTTCCTAGGGGTGTCGAGGTAGGAATCTTTTCTGTTACCAAGCGGGTATTCTTGTCTCCTGGCTTTAGCTTTCCCACACAGTCTGTAAGAACAAAGAGGAGACAACAAAAAGTCCTCGTCAACAGAAATGAGAGGGCAACAGAACTCTGTCGCCGATGGAAGCTGAGGTAGCGTGTATTCCCAAGCGAAGCCAGCAGGCAGAGGTCGTTCACATGACCCCAAAAGGGGGTTTCAAACATTTGTTATGTGACAAATCCCGCCTACCAAGTTACAGTTTCTCCTTTAACTGTGGTAGGCTCCAAAAGAAAGCAATCACAACAAAGTTTACTTTAAACTCAAACCCCAACATGACTATTCTGCCGCAGTTTACTTTGGGTACACATAACCTCAACTTCTCCCCCAAAAAACTCAAATAGTAACAAACTACAAGGTCTGAACAAAGCAAGTTCCCATATCTCATTACAGTAGTTGTGCTTTTAATCATGAGAAAAATAGGAACTGTAACCATCTGAATACACAAGATACATAATATGATTAACTGAAAACCAAGAACCAAACACTCTAAAAGGTTATATACTCAAAAAGAACTAGAAATGCAGTAAATAACTCTGAAAATCAATACATATGGGTAAATATAATTAAATATGAAGAAACAAATTACTGAAAAAGATTACATAGGTATAAATAGAAAAAAAAAACAGGGTAAGTAATTCTGAAGAACAATGCATATTTGACAACTATAGGCAAGCAAAAGCTAAGAATCAAAATATCCAAAGGTTACACATTAGCAACTGAAATCTGAAAGAAAGACTTCCTTGAGTAAAACAAATCATACAAAAAAAAGTACTCAACTTAGGATTTTAATCCTCAGGTTTGCCTAAGCGACAATTTTGCCTTTGCTAATCTCAGATCACAAGGGAGGCGTTACATATCTTGGTCTCACTCTCCGCCCTGGATTCTGTAATTAAAGACCTGGTATAATAACAGGTGACAAAAAATCACATTGCATAATATCAAATCATTCCCCATGGAAAAGAAAAATATATAGATCCACAGAGACATCTTAAGCAAAAATAGATACATACATCAAGCACAGGATGGCCATCGCATATAAAAAAAATAAAATCACCACAAATGTTATCAATCATAATACTCTCATATATCTATATCACACTAGCAAAGTGTTTACAAACCAAAGTACTAGTACATATAAAAAAAAAAAAAAAATCTGTGTTCACACTAAACCTACAGACGACACCAACTGGGTCGTTACATCTTCACACCGTGCCTGAGACGGTATTGTACCAACCGTGTGTCACACGATCGTACATAGTTCATTTTGTGTATATGTTATGCTTGTATCTTCGCTCTTCTCTCGCACTAAAAAGAACCAGAATAAACATGTCTGTTTTTCTCATCTGTAACGGTGTCTGTTTTTTAACATGAAATTTCTTGTTGCTTTGAGCTTTTGTATATAAAAGAGAGTGTTCTATAATAAATTTACTCAGTTTCTTTCATACTGTCTTTGAATCACAACCTTCTCTTGGCCCGTCACATTGGTGACCCCAAAAGTCGACTCGCTCCTCGCCCCTCCATCGTTGGTACTGTGGCGGACTCTACGGAAGTTGGCGCTGCGGCTGCCCCCTTGAAACTTTCATCGTTCGCCAGCGGAGAGGCGTTTGCTTGGTTTCAGCGCGCAGAAGTCCTGTTTCACATCAAGGGCGTAACTCGCTCAACCACCAAAGCAGATTATGTTCTCGTGGCGATACCCGAGGACACCTTCCCGGAAATATCCGACTGGCTTTGTGAACAAGGAGACGCCCCAATAGCGTATGACGCCCTCAAAACATACCTTCTGCAGCAGTACTTGCCGTCGCCAGCCGCCCGTATAGCAAAGCTTTTTCAGCTCTCGCAACAACCGTTGGGGGACCAAAGGGCTTCGCTTGCCCTCAGGGAAATGACCAGTATCGCTCACCTGCAACCTGCCGCAGATGGCTCTCTTCGTGAGGTGAACCTACTTCGTGCCCTTTCGATACGCCGTTTACCCGGACCTATACGCGCTGCCATACCCGATGCCGATAGTTTACCCATAAAGGATTTGATGACCAAAGTTGACGCCCTTATGGACAGCCACTTCAAGACCTCCATCAACGCCTCCACCCCTGATGAAGAGGACGCCTATTCAACGTCAACCGAAGCTGACGTGAATGCTGTAGGACATACATGCCTACCCCGTCACGTGCTTAAGCAGCGACAAAGCCACCCACCGCCCACCACTCGCTCGCGCCCCAACCAACGACTTCTACAGCCACTTACTACCTCCCATCCGCCGCAGTTTTGCTACTACCACTTCAGATTTGGGGCAACCGTGAAGAAATGTGCCAAGGATTGTCAGTGGCCAAAAAACTTGTAAGTAGGCCATCGCTCGTGGCGGTGGCCTTCCGTGTTGCTAATATTTTCTTTTTACATGATGCAGGAACGAGTGTGCGGTTTTTGGTAGACACGGGTGCTTGTCGTCCTCTTTTGCCAAGGGAACTCTTCAGGACACGATGTAGTTTGTCTACGTCTGCCGACGTCCGCTTGGTAGCTGCCAATGGATCTGCGATACCCACCTACGGTTATGAGAACCTCACATTATCGTTCGGAAACGGTAAATTTAATTGGAAGTTTCTCGTTGCTGACGTCACGTTGCCAATCCTCGGTGCGGATTTCCTCTCCCATTTCCACCTTCTGGTCGATGTCGCCCACTGACGATTGGTCAACGCAGACTCGTACTTTTCGACACCTCTTCAACCCGGCCCCTCCAACCTCGCTCTCCACATCAGCGCACCCACGGATGCCTACGCCCACCTCCTCACGTCATACCCGGAATTTTTCCGTCCAGAACTTCGCCAAACGCCCACGGTTCCTGCCAAGCACGGTATTTGTCACCATATCAAGACGACGGGACCCCCAGGCTTCGCAAAATTCAGACGTCTGGCACCGGAACGATAGGCAGCCGCCAAACAGACGTTCGCCGAAATGGAGGAAATGGGCCTTTGCCAAAAGGCCTCCAGCCCATGGTCGTCACCCTTACACATCGTTCTGAAGAAAGACGGCTCCCTCCGTCCATGCGGGGACTACAGGCGCCTGAATATGCAAACAGAACCGGATCACTACCCCCTCCCAAAGATTGCCGACATGACTTCCTACCTGTACAAAGCGAAGGTTTTCTCTACGCTCGACCTCCTGAAGGGGTATTATCAGGTGCCTATGAACCCAGAAGACATCCCCAAGACTGCCATCACCACTCCGTTGTACATACACCTTCAATTACTCCTGTTTTGGCCTTCGTAATGCTGGGGCCACGTTTCAACGTCTCATGGATGGCATCTTAGGGGACCTCCCTTTCTGTGGATGTTATGTGGACGACATACTTGTGTTCTCCTCCTCAAAAGAGGAACACCTCCGTCACCTGCGCATCGTGCTAAACCGCCTGCAACAAAACGGCCTTGTAGTCCGGAACGACAAGTGTACGTTTGGTGCCAACGAAGTGTCCTTCGTAGGGCACCGCATCACTCCTGAAGGAGTCCATCCCCTCCCTGAGAAGGTAGCAGCCGTTCAGGACTTCCCCGCGCCCTCGACCGTCAAAGCTCTGCAGGAATTCTTGGGCATGATCAACTATTATCACCTTTTTCTGCCAGCCATTGCTGCCTCTCTTGCTCCCCTCTACGCCTCCCTCAAGGGCAAGCCAAAGGACCTGAAGTGGGGTCCTCTTCAAGAAGCGGCCTTCTGCAATGCAAAGAGGGCCCTATCAACTGCTGCGGCTCTCACTTGTCCTATCCCACGTGCCCCTCTCCTTCTCTCCACCGATGCCAGCGACGTCGCTATTGGTGCAGTACTCGAACAGGTGATCAACGGCTCGCCCCGCCCATTGGCCTTCTTCAGCAGAAAACTGTCCAATGCAGAATCGGGTTATTCTACCTTTGATTGCGAATTGCTGGTGGTGCACTTGGCTGTCCGTCACTTTCGCCATTTCTTAGAAGGTACGCCCTTCGTCATTCGCACAGACCACATGCCTCTGATGTACGCCTTCACTCGACAGTCTGATGCCTGGTCCGCCTGGCAACGCCGACATCTCTCTGCCGTGGCTGATTACAATTGCACCCTTCAATACGTCCCTGGGAAAATGAATCCCGTTGCCGATGCCCGGTCAAGAAACACGTTGGCTGCCGTTCAATTGGGATTGGATTACAACGCCCTGGCTGAAGCCCAACGACAGGATCCAGAGTATCAAGCATGTAGGAAATCCTGCACGTCCCTCCGTTGGGAAGACTTCCCCCTCGAAGACTCCAACACCACCCTCCTCTGTGACGTCAGTACTGGTAGACCGCGACCTTTGATTCCTGCTCCCATGCGCCGGCAGGTGTTTGATTTCATTCACGGCCTTTCACATCCCTCGTGTCGTTCTACTGCACAGCTGCTGAAGACGAAGTTCATTTGGCACGGCATTTCTAAGGATGCTAAGGATTGGGTCAGCACCTGTACTTCTTGCCAAACTTCCAAAGTACATCAACACACGGATTCAGGAGTGGGCACCTTTCCTCAACCTCAGCGTCGTTTCGCACACATTCACGTCGACGTTGTAGGCCCCCTACCCACATCACAAATATATCGTTACCTGTTTACCGTCGTCGACCGCTCCACTCGTTGGCCTGAAGCCATTCCCATGGAAACTGCAACGTCCACATCATGTACATCTGCCTTACTCTCAGGATGGATTGCAAGATTTGGTATCCCTGAGCATATTACTTCTGACAGGGGTACCACTTTCACCTCTCAATTGTGGACATCATTAGCGAATCTCCTGGGCAATATCCTACATCAGACAACGGCCTACAACCCCGCTGCCAATGGAATGGTTGAACGTTTTCATAGTACCCTCAAAGCAGCTTTGATGTCCCGCTGCAAGGATTCCATCTGGTTTACCCAGCTTCCCTGGGTCCTCCTGGGCCTAAGGACCACTCCTAAAGACGCCCTCGACGTCTCAGCAGCTGAAATGGTGTATGGCGACCCGTTGGTTGTCCCTGCCTAATTTTTTCCTTCTACAACCTCCTCTGACGATCTCCAGCGCATACGTCACGTCGTGGGAAAATTTACTCCATGCCGCCAGACTTACAAGCCCCCAGCGAAACATCACATACCAACAGACTTGCACTCTGCAATGCACGTCTTCCTGCGCAACGATACTAGCAAGCCACCGCTAATGCCCCCTTACACGGGCCCTTTCCTTGTGATCCGATGCAGTCCGAAAGCATTCCTTCTAAACATTCGTGGCAAAGAAGACTTGAGTCTCCATTGATCGTCTAAAACCTGCTTATCTCCTGCCAGATGACCCGCCTACAGTTCGCCTCTCTAGATCAGGGCGCCCTATTTAACATGTACAGTATGTCATTTTTAGGGGGTGGAGCCATGTACCAACCATGTGTCACACGATCTTGCATAGTTCATTTTGTGTATATATTATGCTTGTATCTTCGCTCTTCTCTCACACTAAAAAGAACCAGAATAAACATATCTCTTTTTCTCATCTGTAATGGTGTCTGTTTTTTAACATGAAATTTCTTGGTGCTTTGAGCTTTTGTATATAAAGGAGAGTGTCTTTGAGTCACAACCTTCTCTCGGCCCGTCACAGTATGTTCATCGGTGTACCTGAGGGCTCATTTGGACACACCGGAGCCCCACCGTGTAGGAATGTTCCCTCGACCTTCGCCTGCATGGGGCACCTGGCGGGAGGTCCTCCTTGGAACTTGTGGTTCTAAGGCCAAAGTTTCCCCTACCGGCAGAGGATCTGTCAGCATGACTGTTCTGACCCCCTCTGCCCTCCGCCATCGGAGACAGGCAGGACCACATACTATCGGCCTACAACATATGCTCAGTCCAATCAGGACGGCAAGAAAAACACATACTAGCTAAATAAAAGCCTACACTCAAAGCCCTATGTGATGTTGTTAAATTGACAAATTAGTCATAGAAAAAGATGTGATCTAAGGACATGGTTCCTAGTCGAGTCAGGTTAAGGTGAACTAACACGTGAGACACATTCACACCTGGCAAGATGACAGAAGTGTCCCTAACTGTCACTCGTTCACTCTTCCTTTTTCTTTGGCCGGGTAGACGGTATCCGTCCCCTTGGACAGAGCACCCATCCTGATGTTTCAAGACAGTGACCCCCTAGGGTCAACACTTGAGTCACACATCACCTTGTACTTAGACTCTCGTCTCGCAGACACAATCCAACGATGTCCTAAATTAACTATTTCCCTTTCAAAATCAGCTTTTACCTCGAACCTACAACTATGTACAAAACTAGGCTCTTCCAGGTATACATCAAACAAACAAACATGCGCGAAAGGCGCATACACAGGTTCACACAACACATGTGCTTTCCCTATCTTACACCTGTATAAATTAGGCAAGGTCATAGCTCAAGTGTCCCTATGGTTCACAGCAAAGTATGGCAGATCAACCGATACCCGAGTTGCGAATTCCTATGTTTCTGTCTGTCCACATTGACTTTACTTCATACAAACGAAAATCTGAATCCTCATTCTTAACAGGTATTTCTACGGAAAACTAAACTTGCCCTTTAACTTAGAAACAGTTACGGATGACATTCGATAGAACTCCGCTAAATTATTCTCTACAGGGGGAATAAACATTGGCACAGCCTCATGAATTTTCTTAATTATCCTCAAAAATTCCCCGGGAGGCAAGATATCGGACGTGATTTCCCTGTGGTCACCACTTGTTGAATCTGGCTTGCCACGTTTCCTAAGTGTAAAGTTAGCTCACTAGCTACAAAAGCTAATTGTTTAGCACTTTCTACATAAATCACATCTCTCTGAACTTGTTCTATTTTCTCCCCGAAATTATTAATCCTATTCTCCAACACTCTTAGCGCCTCCTGTCCTTTAGTTACTGCTATAGAAACTGTCTTCAGTTTCTCATCTACGATATAGGTATGAGATATTACTTTATTTATCATGACGTGCGTGTTTTTTGCTTCTTTAGTTAGCACGGTTTGCAACTGATCGAGTTCCGACCGGGTAATTAGCCCAGTTCAACCTCCAATCAATTCTTTCTATCCCCTTTTGAAGTCACAAAGTCTTCGAAATTATCCAATGAGTTACTAAGGGCTCTTTTTACGTTATCAAGAATCGCTCTTAACTTCAGCAACATCATCTTTAACCAGTCTCCATTGATCCTCTAACTTGTTAATCTGACCCAGAATCGTAAGCAGTGGACTCGCAACTTTCACGGGATCATAACTAACCAACAAAACATGTATGTCAGACGTTAAAGACAACCTAAATCTTTCATCACAGACTACGCCTTTGCGTACTCTCACTTCACTGTTCACGTACATGCAAGCAGTTAGCAAACACACTGCCGCAAAAAACTGAACACTTCCCATGGCTAACTAGTTAACCTAAGCCTATTGCTAAATCCTGGCTAACTGACACTAAGCCTAGGCTCACTGCCTTTTAAAGGGCGCTCGCCCCCCCCCCTCTCTCTCTCTCTCTCTCTCTCTCTCTCTCTCTCTCTCTCTCTCTCTCTCAGCAGAAAAGGGAGTTCGAGCAATGTGCTGAAACTCAGGTGATCAGTCATTGGCATCCAAAACAGGGTAAATTGCTGACACATTCCGATTATCTGAACTCGTCATCTCATTTTCTGGCACTCTCTTGATGATAGAGGCGTGAACCTCATATACATTACCTTTTGCAATGATTTTCAGTTATTTTATCATGGTTAATATGGATCACCCTGAATGGACCAAAAAAGCTGATTCGAACTTATGCTCTCGACCCTGAAGTCGCTTTATATACACACGATCACCAATCTGAATTTCATCTGATTTCGTTTTAAATCTCTTGTTGTAACTACGAATGTTCCTCTCCTGGGCTATCCTTAAAAACTTATTTGTAACTTCAAAAGCCCTCCTGTTTACATTGACAACATAAGTTCGAAAATCGTCTACGTTATACACAAGTAATTTCTCCTTTTTCGTGAAAACGTCATATGGCAAATTTGGATCTTGACCGAAAACCAAATAAAAAGGTGTATCGCCAACACACTCATTATATCCTGTGTGTAGACAACATATCCGACCATATATTCGGGCTATCTGCTACTACGTATTTAAGCATACTCATCAAGACTCGATTTTTAGACTCTACCAACCCATTTTAACTAGGCCTATACGCAAGAATGGGAGAATGTTTAATGCCATACAATTCAGATATTCGACTGAATACTTCATTTACGAATTCGGTTCCGTGATCTGGTACAATTTCTCTAGGGGTACCAAACAGTTCAATGAAAGCCCTAAGAGCTCTAGCGTCTTCCTGTGCAGACTTGTCAATCAAAGGTTGCACGAATGTATATCTAGTTCGCGCATCTACTAGAACAAAAATATACTTATGTCTTGCGTGTGATACAGGCAAGAGGCCTATCAAATCAATGTGTACATGTTGCCATTTCTCTTTAACTAAAGGCCAGACTCGAGCAGGAGGTACATTTAATCTATGTGATCGGAACAGGTGACAAAGGAGACACGCGTCTACATAATTTTTTATCATTCGTTTCATGCCTTTCCAATAAAAATAATCAGTGGCTCTTCTGAGTGTATTCGCTATGCTTACGTGACCGGATAGTGGCTATGAATGCGATAATGCCATAGCGTTTCTTATGAAAGTAGTGGGTAATACAGTTCGATAAACTAACTCGTTTCATTTCAAATCAGTGACATACAAAACATTGTCTTCTATTACAAATCTATTAGATGGAAGCGAGACGTCAGTAGGAAATTCCTCTGTTTCCCCTCTAACATAAGCCTTAACTCTTCCCCATACAGGATCTTCATTCTGTGCCTTAATTAGTTGTGTTATTTCCCAATCACAATCATCATCATGGACGTCGTAAGCTTCAAGGACAGGTTCATTCATCTGCTGGGCATTCGCTTCACTCATTCTCTCACTGGGCCCAACAAACTCACACACAAGCTCCGTCCTATCAGCTGACATCTCCCAGCTGGGAGGGGTCATTGAGTACTATCGGCTCGCTTTCCCGCAGAGCCCGTGACGTACTCATCGACCTCATTATAGCGGCCACAGAACGAGATAAGGCATCCGCTATTACATTAGTTCGTCCAGGAAAGTATTCGAATCAAACGATATCGAATTCTAACAATGCCTCCAACCTTCTAGCCTGACAACTTGACAAATCTGATTTCTTGAAAATATACGATAGGGGTTGATGATCAGACTTAATACAAATTCTATGTCCCAACAGAAAATAACGATTTCTTTCTAATACCCACTTAATGGCCATTGTCTCTTTATCTAACACTGAATAACGGGTTTCCGGGCCCTTTAACGCTCATGAGGCAAACGCTACTGGGCGGAGAACTCCGTCGTCATCTATCTGTTCTATGACTCTGCCAATGGCAACATCGCTAGCATCGCATGTCACGTAGAACTCCCGATCAAATTTAGGGAAGACTAAGAAACTATCTTCAGACAAAGCTTGTTTCAACTTTTGAAATGCATCTTCGTGTTCTCGACTCCATTCAAAATTCTCTATTTTTCTAAGTTTATCTAAGGGTCGCGAGATTTTTTCCAAGTCTTTAATGAATCGTCTGTAATAAGAGGCTAACCCCAAAAATGAACTAACTTGCTTAGGGGTTAATGATCATGGATAAGTTCGAATAGCTTCTATCTTGTCCGCCATAGGGCTTACGCCCTTGTTAGTTAACATGTGACCTAGAAATTGAACCTCTGGCTGAAACAGCTGACACTTTGCTAGGTTGACCTTCAAATTATGGCGTCTCAACGCCTTAAGAACTTTAACAAAATTAGTCATATGTTGATCTACAGTATTTCCTAAAATTATGTCATCAAGGTAGATTAACACTGCATTGCCTACCAATCCAGAAATTACGCTCATCATTACGCTTGAAAAATGCGCGGGCGCATTCTTTAACTCAAATGGCAAAGAATTAAAGAAGTACAATGAGTCGCCAGCAACAAATGCGGTTTTCTCTCTACTCTTGGGATCGAGTGCTATTTGGTGATACCCAGATTTAAGATCTAATGTCGAAAAGAACATGTTATTCCTGACTTTACACAAAACCTCTTCAATGGAAGGTAAGGGGAACAAATCAACTTTCGGTACGCATTTCAGTTTACGGTAATCTACTCATATGCGTAAAGCGCCAGACTTTTTCTTTACGACTACGATAGGAGATCGCCTGGGAGAATCAGAGACCGACATTATTCCATTCACTTTCATCTCTGCCAACTGTCTATTTACTTCAGCCTGATATGCATAAGGTACTCTATAGGGGTACGTTACAACTGGCGTACTGTCTCCCGTATCTATACTGAAAGGCATAAAGTTACAATAACCCGGAGGTTCTTCTTCTAAAACAAATACGTCTTAATACTCTTCCAATAACTGGGCTACATAGAAATGATATTGAACAGCTGTTAAACTATATCCCAACTCTTTTAAGGCGCATGCGCGATTTGATGAGGTACTTTGCTGAAAGGCGGCGTTAAACACTAAATCAACATTCATTTCTACCCAGGCAATTAGCTTATTCTCTTTAATTAACACTAGTACCGATGCAGTTATGGAATAATATCCTTACTTTCCTCTCTTTCATTTGCACTATTGAGTCCTGCAACAAGTTATCTTCAAAGTCTAAATGAGGCATAAGTACGCCCATCCCTTCTTTCACATCTTTGTTACACATGCAGTTCAGTCACCATTGCAACACAAGGGTCTATACACACTTCTTGTGTAAGTCGAAGGTCCCACTTATCAGTTACGTTAACAACAGGTTCTATTATGGGTGCTACTGATGCAACTGTTCCTCCTATGGGTAGGATACGATCCCTCATGGTTGCAGTTAATCCCTCAGAACATGAAAGTACATTTAACCCTAATAACCAGATCGCTTCTGAACCAAATATGACATCTATCCCCGTGATACCCAACTCAGGGACGACGTAGAAATCATGAATGAGTTTCTCGTCTCCCAACTCGAAAGGTTGTGAACAAAAACTATTTATGAGAACTTCTTTTCCCCCGAGACCTTGACATTTTAAAGGAACCTCGTTTTGCACTTGATTAACTATAATGTGTGTTTCCACAATAAGAGACACAAATGCCCCTGTATCTATTAAACAATTTTCAATACCAGAAGGGAACCTAACTTTGATAACAGGTTGCTTGGGTGCTGCCATCGGTCTTCTTCCTACTGGGTCGTCCTTGGTGCCGCTGGCACTGCTGGGGGCTGTCCTTGTGCTTGCGGCGCCGACCAAGCGCAGGCGGCGGCGGTTGCGTCGCTGGGGGCCTCCATCCTGGGGATGCTTGTGTAAAACCCACTGGGGGATTGGGGTGATACGATGTCGTTCCCATCGCAGGTGTCGTTCCTCCTGCTGCTAGGGGCGTTCCTGTTGCTCCCGCGCTGGGGGTTCGAGCTGCATTACATTAGCTAGCGTAGTGTCCCCGCTGTTTGCAGTTAAATTTAATGCATCTTCTTCTGAGATTTTGACCTCTGGTTTCCTCCTTGTCCCGACGATTTCTTCTGTCCACTCGGATGGTTGAAGGTTGCTGTTGCCTATGTCCTTGCGGCTGGAGTACTTCTAACGTACTTTCAATAAGAATCCTCACGTTGTCCATCGCCCTCTCTACGGGTACGGGCTGAAACAGTGTACCCCACGCATATCCAGATACATGTGACTTCATGACCACCTTCAACCAGGGGTCCTTAATGCCTTTCAATGCATCATGGCCGTCCAAGTCCGCTGCTATCCATGTGAAAAAGTTGTAGTAGTGTTCGCCTTCCTTCCGCACAGGAAAGTAATTGCATATGTATTGATGCAAAAAGGCAGTACCTTGGCCTATCCTCCATTGTATGTGTACTTTCAGGTGCTCTCAAGACCTGGGCTCCATGAATTCGAGGTCTCTCTTTTCTCTCCTATGGGCATTTCCTCGGATTCTCTGTTTTGCCAAAACAATTTTCTGATGGTCGGTCCATCATCACTCCGATGTCGCTGCTTCGACAGACGTGAGAAACGTCCCTGCTTCGACAGACGTGAGAAACGTCTCGATCAATATAAATCTTCGTCTTTGTTGTGGCGCTTTGTCTTCAAAGATAGGGACATACTCCGAAAGCGGTGGAAACCGCCAGAGTCGCTGTGTCTTCCATTTCCTCCGACCCGGGGTTCGAACCCATCTAGTGAAGGGCTGTTTTGGTATGCTCCCTGCTTTGTTGATCTCTCTGTGCCCATCGATGTTCCACTGTGTACAGGTTCTCCTTAGTCCTTACAAAATGACGTAGACCTCCAACGGTTTCGTCAACTTCAATGTACAAATCGTCGTGTTCCTGTATACTCATGTTGTAATTTTGTATTTTCACTATAATGAAATGATCCCACTAAAGTGCCACCACTTTTTGTCAAGACAGACAAAATTTAATTTTAAATCTAAGTTCAATTCAATCTCAGGAAACGGGATAAGTCAGAGGCGAATCTGATCTTTCAAACTTACATATATTTCGATGAAAATTTTACAACTTCAATCTTGAGCACTTCGAAATTTTTCTAAGTTAAAAAATTCTGAATAGCATTCTTAAAACATTATTTATATGTTAAAATGTTTAAAATAAATGCTTACAAGTGCTCTCACAATCAGTGAGTTTACATCCTAATTTCTGGGCGAGACTACAGCTAGAAGACTAGTTTTTAAAAGTTACTTTAAATTCAACATAACGCTAAAAATTATAAGTTCAAATCAATGGCTTAGCTTGGGTGCCCTTGCACAACAAAGAGAGTGACGCAAGCTTTCTAACATGGCTCTCCTCGCACTGTCTCTAGGTGTGGCAGACTCTCAAGACTTGGTCCTATAGCATCCTGGGGTAGGTGCCATCTTTCCAAGGGAGTGTCGAGGTAGGAGTCCGTTCTGTTACCAAGCGGGTATTCTTGTCTCCTGGCTGTAGCTTTCCCACACAATCTGTAAGAACAAAGAGGAGACAACAAAAAGTCCTCGTCAACAGAAATGAGAGGGCAACAGAACTCTGTCGCCGATGGAAGCTGAGGTAGCGTGTATTCCCAAGCAAAGCCAGCAGGCAGAGGTCGTTCACATGACCCCAAAAGGGGTTTTCAAACATTTGTTACGTGTTATTTGCTCACATGAACTACTAGTTATTATTGGCTCATATGAATTACTAGTTATTATTGGCTCATAGAAGTTCCTTGTTATTATTGCCTCTTGTAAGCTATTAGTTATAATTGCCTCATCGATGTTATTAGGTATTATTACCTCATGAAAGTTACTAGTTATTATTGGCTCACGGAAGTTATTAGTTATTATTGCCTCATGGAAGTTACTAGTTATTATTGGCTTATGGAAGTTATTAGTTATTATTGCCTCATGGAAGTTACTAGTTATTATTGGCTCATGGAAATTATTAGTTACTATTGGGTCATGGTTGTTATTAGTTACTATTGGCTCATACATTACTGGTTACTATTGCCTAATGCAAGTTACTAGTTGTTATTGCCTCATGGAAGTTACTAGTTATTATTGGCTCATATAAAGTACCTGTTATTATTGGCTCATATAAATAACTAGTTATTATTGGCTCTTATAATCTACTAGTTATTATTGGCTCATGGAAGTTACTAGTTATCATTGGCTCTTTTAAGCTAAATGTATTATTGCCTCATGGAAGTTATTAGTTATTATTGCCTCTTGGAAGTTACTAGTTATTATTGCCTCATGGAAGTTACTAGTTATTATTAGCTCATGGAAGTTACTAATTATTATTGGTTCATGGAAGTTATTAGTTATTATTTCCTCATGTAAGCAATTAGTTATGGTAATATTGGCCCATGTATGCTACTAGTTATTATTGAGTTTTGTAAGCTACTAGTTATTATTTGCTCATATAAGTTACTGGTTATTATTCCTTTTTGTAAGCAACTAATGATTTGTTCAAGTTACTGGGTATTATTGGGCCATGTAAGTTACTGTTTATTATTGGGTCATGTAAGTTACTGGTTATTACTGGGTCATGTAAGTTATTGGTTATTATTGTTTTATGTAAGCTATAATTATTCGTTAAAGTGACTGGTTAACATTGGGCCATTTAAGTTACTGTTTATTATTCGGTCATGTAAGTTGCTGTTTATTTTTTTATGGAAGCAACTAATTATTTTTTCAAGTTATTGGTTATTATTGAGTCTTGTAAGTTACTGGTTATCATTGTGTAATGTAAGTTACTGGTTATTATTTGCTAATGTAAGTTACTGGTTAATATTGGCTCATGTCAGCAACTAATTATTTTCTATTGGAAGCTACTAGTTTATGTAAGGTACTTGATATTCACTGAACATGTAAGCTACAAGTTGTTAACCCACGAAAGCTACTAGTTATTATTAGATCATTTAAGCTATCGAGTATAATCGGCACAAGTAAACTACTGGTTCTTGGTTCATGTAAGCTACTAGTTATTATTGGCTCATGCAAGCTTCGAGTTATTTGCCCATGCAAGTTACTAGTAATTACAGGTTTAAGTAAGCTACTAGTTACAGCAATATTGGCTTAAGTAAGCTACTAGTTATTATTGGCTCATTTAAGCTACTAGTGATTATTGGCTCATTTAAGCTACTGGTGATTATTGGCTCATTTAATCTGCTTGTGGTATTGGCTCATGTAATTTACTACTTATTATTTTCTCATGTAAGCTATTAGTTATTATTGGCTCATTTAAGCTACTAGTTATTTTTAGAAGATGTAAATTGCTAGTTATTGTTAGCCCATTCAAACTACTAGTTAGTATTGGGTTATGTAAGCTACTAGTTATTATTGGCCCATGTAAACAACTAGTTATAATTGGTTGATGTAAGCTACTAGTTATTGACTAATTTAAGATTCTACTTAATATTTGTGCATATAAACTACTAGTTATTATATACCCATTTAAGCTACTAGTTAGTATTGGCTCATGTAAGCTATTAGGCATCATTGGCTGATGTAAGCTACTAGTTATTATTTGCTCATTTAAACTACTAGTTATTATCAGCGCATATAAACTATTGGTTATTATTGGCCCATTTGAGCTATTAGTTAGTATTGACTCATGTAAGCTACTAGTTATTATTGGCTCATGTAAGCTACTAGTTATCATCGGCTGGTGTAAGCTACTATTTATTATTGGCTCATGTAAGCCACATTATTATTGGCTCATGTAAACTAATGGTTAATATTGGCTCATTTAAACTACTAGTTATCGACTCATGTAAGCTGCTAGTTATTGTTGACTCATTTAAGCTACTAGTTATTGTTGGTTTATTTAAGCTACTAGTTATTATTGGCTCATGTAATCTACTAGTTATTATTGGTGCATGTAAGCTACTAGTTATTATTGATTCAGTTAAGCTACTTGTTATTGGATAATTTAAACTACTAGTTGTTGTTGGTTCATTTAAGCTACTAGTAATTAATTATTGGCTCATATAAGCTAATAGTTATTATTGGGACATGTAAGCTACTAGTTGTTATTGGCTCATGTAAGCTACTTGTTGTTATTGGTTCATTTAAACTACTAGTTATCATTGGCTCGTGTAAGCTAATAGTTATTATTGCCTTATGTAAGCTAATAGTTATTATTGGCTCACGTAAGCTACTAGTTATAATTGGCTAAGGTAAGCTACTAGTTATTATTGGCTCGTTTAAGATACCAGTCGTTGTTAGTTTGTGTAAGCTACTCAATATTATTGGCTTATGTAAGCTAATATTTATTTTCAGCTCATGTAATCTACATTTCATTGGCTCATGTAAGCCTCTAGTTATTGGCTCATTTAAGCTACTAGTTATTATTGGTTCAAGTGAACTGCTAGTCATTATTATCGCATGTAAGCTACTAGCTATTTGTTTGTATACGCTACTGGTAATTATTGGTTTATGTAAGGTACTAGTTAATATTGGTTCATATAAATTACTAGTTGCTATTGGCTCATGTAAGCTACTAGTTAGCATTGGTTCATATGAGCTACTACAATAATATTGGCCCGTGTAAGCTACTCGTTATTATTGGTTCATGTAACATACTTTTTATCATTGGTTCATATAAGCTACTTCTTAATATTGGTTCATGTAGGCAACTAGTTATTTTAGTCTCATATAAGCTACTAGCTGCTATTGGCTCTTGTAAGCTACTAGTTATTATTGGCTTATGTAAGCTAGTAGTTAATATTGGTTTATGTAAACTACTGATTATTATTGGTTCATTTAAGCTACTAGTTGTTATTGGCTCATTTAAGCTACTAGTTGTTATTGGCTTATGTAAGCTACTAGTTATTTTTGGCTCATGTAAGTTTCTAGTTATTATTAGCTAATGTAAGCTACTAGTTATTATTGGTTCATGTATGTTTCCAGTTATTTTTGGATCATGTAAGTTTCCTGTTATTATTAGCTCATGTAAGCTACTAGTTATTATTGGTTCATGTAAGTTTCCAGTTTTTATTGGTTCATGTAAGCTACTAAAGATTACTGGCTAATGTAAAAGACTAGTTATTATTGGCTCACGTAAGCTATTAGTTATCGGTTCACATAAGATACTGGTTCATATAAGTTACTTCTTAATATTGATTGTACCGCACAAGTTTTACAAATGCTCGTACACTGTAACGGCATTTTCTTTTTTATTGTATTTGTCACTCTACACCTCACTGGTAATAGAACCTGTTCATTCCTGTTTTTTTTTTCACATAAATAGTATTGTTTGAATTTTGTGACCTTCTTGCTCTTAAACTCTTGTATATTGGCTCACTGTCTGTTGAAATAAAGTTAGTCGCATTCACCTCGCCTCTGGGTTACAACCTCACGGCTCACTCTCACATTGGTGACCCTGGAGTGACCAGCTCCCTCTTGCTTTCCCCCTCACTGACGTGACTGACTGTTTGATGATGCCACCTTCCGACCCTGACTCTTCTATCAACGCCACTTCCATGAAACTACCACACTTCCTCGGTACAGAAGTATTCACCTGGTTTCAGCATGCACAGGTCCAATTCTGCATCAAGGGAATGACTTGCTCAAGTACCAAAGCAGACTATGTTCTCGTGACGATCCCCGAGGACGCTTCCCTGGAAATCTCCTTTTGGCTTTGTTAGCAAGGAGACACCCCAATAACATACAACGATCTCAAAAAATAATTCCTGAAGCAGTAATTGCCATTGCCAGCCGCCTGTATAACCAAGTTTTTCATCTCTCAACAACCGTTGTGGGACCAGAAGGCTTTTCTTGTCCTCAGGGAAATGACCAATATCGCTCACCTGCAACCTGCCACAGACAACTCTCCTCATGAGGTGAACCTGCTTCGTGCCCTTTTGGTACGACGTTTACCCGATGTCGATATTGTGCCTATGAAGGACCTGATGACCGAAGTCGATGCCCATATGGACAGCCACTTCACCATCTTCAAGACCTCATCAATGCCACCACTCCTGACAAGGAGGACAACTATTCAACATCGACCGAAGCTGACATGAACACGGTAGGACACAGACACCGACCCCATGATGTGCGGGAGCGGTGACAAAGCCGTCCACCACCCACCACTTGCTCACACCTCAATCAACGACCTCTATAGCCACTTACTGATGCCCATCAGCCGCAGTTATGCTACTACCAATCCAGATTTGGGGCCGCTGTGAAGAAACGTGCAAACGGTTGTCAGTGGTCAATAAATGTACAAGTAGGCCATCGCTTGTGGCGGTGGCCTCCCATGCCTCTAATCTTTTTACATGATACAGGTACAGTTGTGCGATTTTTGGTAGACATGGGTCTTGCCATTCTCTTCTCTCAAGGCCACTCTCCAGGACACATCTTAGTCTGTCTAAGTCTTTCGGCATTCACCTGGTAGCTGCCAACAGATCTACGAGAAACAGTGTTTTAATTCTTTCATTCTACCTTGTTTCGAGTATTGTTCTCCTGTTTGGTTTTCAGCTGCTGATTCCCATCCTAATTTGTTGACCCATCCGCAGGTACGAAAACCCATTGTTTGGAAGCACCATATATAATTGGAAGGTTCTCATTGCTGACCATCCTCCCTGTTCACTTCCTGTAACATTCCCACCTTGTGGTTGATGTCGCTCACCAACAGTTAGTCAATGCAGACTCTTTACTCATCGTCGGCTCTTCAACTCGGCCCCTTCGACCTCGCTCTCTAAATTAGAGCACCCACGGATGCATACATCCACATCCTCACATCATAGCCAGAAGTTTTCCGTCCAGAACTTCACCAAACCCCTACAATTCCCACCAGACATGGTATTTCTCACCATATCAAGATGACAGGGCCCTAAGTGTTCTCCAGATTCAAGTGTCTGGCACTGGATCATTTGACAGCCTCTAAACAAACGTTTGCCAAAATGAAAGAAAGGAGCCATTGCCAAAAGGGCCTCCATTCCATGGTCGTCAAGTGTGGGAATTATAGGTATTTGAACATGCAGAGAGAATCGGATTACTACCTCTCCCAAACACCGCCAACATGACCTCCTACTTACACAAAGCACTACTTTTCAATGCCTCATGGACAGCATTTTTGGGGACCTCCCCTTCTGTGTATGTTACGTAGACTACATCCTCACTAATAGTTAGTAGTCGAATTTCCCCATGCCCTCGACTATCAAAGCACTGCCTCCCTCAAGGACAAGCCAAAAGACCTGAAGTGGGGTCCTCTTCAAGAAGCGGCCTTCTGCAACTCAAAGAATGCTCTATCAAATGCTGCTGCTCTCACTTTTCCTGTGCCACATGCCCCCCTCATTTTTTCCACTGATGCCAGCAACATCGCTATTGGTGCAGTACTTGAGAGGGTGATCAACGACTCGCCCCGCCCATTAGCCTTCTACATTAGAAAACTGTCCAAGGCGGAATCCAGCTACTCTACATTCGACCTCCAATTGCTGGCGTTGCATTTGGCCGTCCGTCACTTTTGCGACTTCTTAGTGGGTACGCCCTTCGTCATTTGCACTGACCACATGCCTCTTTTGCATGCCTTCACTCGACAGTCCAGTGCCTGGTCCACCCATCAACGCTGACATCTCACCGCCGTAGCTGAATACAATTGCACCCTTCAACACTTCCCTGGGAAAGTGAGTCCCGTTACCAATGCCCTGTCAAGAAACACATTGGCTGCCATTCACCTGGGTTTGGATTACAACATCTTGGCAGAAGCCCAACATAAAGATCCAGAGTATCAAGCATGTAGGACATCCTACACATACCTCCATTGGGAAGACGTTGCCTTCGACGATTCCAACACCAATCTTCTCTGTGATATCAGTACTGGTAGACCACGACAATGGATACCTGCTCCCATGCGCTTGGAGGTGTTTGATTTCATTTATGGCCTTTCTCATCCCTCGCGCCAATCTACTACACAGCTACTGAAGATGAAGTTCATTTGACACATTACTAAGGTTGCAAAGGATTGGGTCCGTGCCTATACTTTGCCAAATTTCAAAGATTCAGAAATGGACACCTTTATATAAATTCAGCGTCATTTTGCCAACATTCACGTGGATGTAGTAAGTCCTGTAACCATATCACAAGGATACTGCTACCTGTTTATCGTCATTGACCGCTCCACTCGTTGGCCTGAAGCCATTCCCATAGAAACTGCAACATCTGCTTCATGTACATCTGCCTTACTCTCAGGGTGGATAACAAGATTTGGTATCCCTAAGCAGTTTACTTCTGACAGGGGTACCACTTTCACCTCTCAATTGTAGACATCACTAGAGAATCCCCTGGGAATTAATCCACTTCAGACAACTGCCTACAACCCTGTTGTGAATGGAACAGTTGAATGTTTTTGTAGTACCCTCAAGGCAGCTTTTATGTCCCGCTGCAAGGACTCCAACTGGTTTACCCAGGGGTCTTCCTGGGACTAAGAACCACTCTTAAAGATGGCCTGGATGTCTTGGCAGCTGAAATGGTGTATGGCAACTCATTGGTCGTCCATGCCGAATTTTTTTCTATCTGCAACCTCTTTTGACAATCTCCAGCACCTACGTCACGTTTTTGGAAAATTTACTCTGTGCCACAAGGCTTACAAGACTCCAGCTAAGTAGCACATACCGACAGACTTGCTCCTTGAAATGCATGTTTTCTTGTGCAACGACACTAGCAACCCATCACTAAGACCCCCTTACACGGGCCCTTTCCTTGTGGCCCATCGTAGTTCAAAGTCTTTCTTAATCAACATTCGTAGCAAAGAAGACTGGATCTCCATTGATTACCTAAAACCTGCGTATATCCTACAAGAAGACCTGCCTACAGTACTCCTCTTAAGAGCAGGGCACCCTGTTTCACTTGCATGTCTTATTGTGGGGGAGGGGCAAGTACCGCACATATTTCACACGCTAGTACACTGTAACAGTATCTTCATTTTTATTGTATATCTTGCTCTACACCTCACTGTTAACAGAACCTGTATAATCCTGTTGTTTTCAGGAATTGTTTTGTTTGAATTTTTATCTTCTTGCTCTAAAACTAGTATATAATCTTGCTAATGTAAGCCACAAGTTATTATCACCTCATATAAGCTACTAGTTATTATTGGCTAATGCAAGCTACTAGTTATTATTGGCTAATGCAAGCTACTAGTTATTATCACCTCATATAAGTTAGTAGTTGCAGTAATATTGGCACGTGTAAACTACTAGTTGTCAGCTCATGTAAGCTACTAGTTAAATTAGCTCATCTAGGCTACTAGTTATCACCTTGTAGAAGCTACTAGTTACAGTAATACTGACTAGTGTAAGCTATTAGTTATAATGGTTCATGTAAGCTACTAGATACTATTGCCTCATGTAAGCTACTAGTTATTATTAGCTTATATAAACTACTACGTGCAATAATCTTGTTTTATGTAAACTTCTAGTTATTATCAGCTCATGTAAGTTACTAGTTATTATTAGCTCATATAAGCTACTAGATATTATTACCTCATGTATGCTGCTAGTTGCACTAATGCTGGCTCAAGAAAACTACTAGTTAATATCAGGTCATGTAAGGTACTAATTATTAGCTCAAGTAGGCTACTAGTTACAGTAATACTGGCTCATGTAAGCTACTAGTTAATATTGGCTCAGGAAAGCTACTAATTATTAGCTCATGTAAGTTACTAGATATTATAACCTATGAGCTACTAGTTACAGTAATACTGGCTCATGTAAGCTACTATTATTAATATTATTATTGTTAATACTTGCTAAGCTTCAACACAAATTGAAAAACCAAGGTACTAGATGTTATTGCCTCATGTAAAGGTAAACTACTATTTGTTATCCTTCATATTAGCTACTAATTGCAGTAATGATGGTTCTCTTAAGCTAGAAGTTACTATCAGCTCATGTAGGCAACTAGATATTATTGCCTCATGTAAGCTACTAGTTGAAATAATCCTGACTCGTGTAAGCTACTAGATATTATCAGCTCCTGTAAGCTACAAGTTATTATTAGCTCATGTAAGCTACTAGTTATTACTAATTATTATCAGCTCATGTGAGCCACTAGTTATTAGCCTATTTAAGCTACTTGTTATCAGCTCGTGTGAGCTACCAGTTATTGTCACCTCATGTAAACTGCTAGTTATTATTAGCTCATATAAGCTACTAGTTACAGTAATACTGACTAATATAAGCTAACAGTTATTATTGGCTCATGTAAGCTACTAGTTATTATTAGCTCATGTAAGCTACTATTTGGTGTTGGCTCCTGTGAGCTAATAGTTGCTGGAATATTGGCTCATGTAAGCTACTAGTTATCAGCTCATGTAAACTACTAGTAGGCTACTAGTTATTCTGTAAGCTACTAGTTATTGTCGCCTTGTATAAGCTACTAGTTACAGTAATACTGGCCCATGTAAGCTACTAGTTATCATTGGCTCATGTAAGCTACTAGTTATTATTATCTCAAGTAAGCTACTAGGTAGTATTGGATCCTGTAAGGTAGTAGTTATTATTGGTTCGTGTAGGCTACTAGTTATTATTGGCTCATGTTTGCTACTAGTTATTATCAGTGCATGTAAGCTACTAGTTATTATTAGCTCAAGTAAGCTAATAATTATTATTGGCTCATGTAAGCTACTAGTTTTTATTAGAGCATGTAAGTTAATAATTATTAGCTCATATAAGCTACTAGTTATTATCAGCTCATGTGAGCTAATAATTATTATTAGCTCATTCAACCTATTAGCTATTATTAGCTCATGTAAGCTACAAGTTATTATTAGTTCATGCAAGCTAATAATTATTATTAGCTCAAGTAAGCTGATAATTATCATTAGCTCATATAAGCTACTAGTTATTATCAACTCATTGTAAGCTACTAGTTATTAGCTCATATAAGTTAATCATTATTATTAGCTCATGTAAGCTACTAGTTATTATTTGCTCATGTAAGCTAATTATTATTGGCTTATGTAAGCTACTTGTTGTTATTATCTCATGTAAGCTACTAGTTATTATCAGCTCATGTAAGCTAATAATTATTATTAGCTTATGTAAGTTACTAGTTATTGTTAACTCATGTAACCTAATGATTAATATTAGCTCATTTAAGCTAATAATTATTATTAGCTCATGTAAGCTACAAGTTATTATTAGCTCATGCAAGCTAATAATTATTATTAGCTCAAGTAAGCTTATAATTATCATTAGCTCATATAAGCTACTAGTTATTATCAGCTCATTGTAAGCTACTAGTTATTAGCTCATATAAGTTAATAATTATTATTAGCTCATGTAAGCTACTAGTTATTATTTGCTCATGTAAGCTGATAAATATTAGCTCATATAAGCTACTAATTATTATTGGCTTATGTAAGCTACTTGTTGTTATTATCATGTAAGCTACTAGTTATTATCAGCTCATGTAAGCTAATAATTATTATTAGCTCATGTAAGTTACTAGTTATTGTTAACTCATGTAACCTAATGATTAATATTAGCTCATTTAAGCTACTAGTTATTATTAGTTAATGTAAGCTACTAGTTATTATCAGCTCATGTAAGCTATAGTTATTACCATCTCAGTTGAGTTAGTAGTTATTATTAGCTCATGTAAGCTAAGAGTCTCCACTGTAGTGTAGCTGTAGCCATAATTTCTTTGGTAGAATTTTTTGTTCTAGAAATGTTTTATATAATTTTATTGTATATTTATTCATATACTAATTTCATGATTGAAAAATTTCTAATGACTTGTACTCATTGACATTTTCTTTCTTTATAGGTTGCTGATGACATGGAGTCCTCAACGGTAACATTTACCAGGCAGGTCAAATTGCCAGAAACATGCAGACTGTCATGTTTCCAAAGAGTCATTTGCAATCTAGGAATCTTCCAACTGCAAGATATGCAAAGACCTGATAGACACTGGCTTCCATGCTACTGTCTCCTAGGATGAGAAAGCGCGGAGTCTGAAAACCATTCGTCATTGCGTTACAGGCTTTCAGAAGAGCTTTCAACATTGGGCCCCTTATCTTTGTTCCATGGAACTTAAAGACCTCCTCTTTCCCAAGGCCGAGGTGATCACTGTTTTTGATCCCCAGTTACTGTTGGTTGGTTCAACTCCCGCGGGTACCATTGGATCATGCAGATGATGAAGTTCGGGATGCTGTACAACTGATGAATCTAAACGCCGACAAGATGTTGACAACTTCTTCTGTGACGTCAAAAAGGGAGAGGATCCTGCTGAGCACGGAAGCCTCTGATGAGTCACTGGATGTCCATTAGTTGAGTACAGTAACCAGGACTTCTAAAGCTAATTCCCCCATCCCAGTATCTACGGCTCCTGTATCTACTATGACCCCTGTTCCTACACCGAATACACTTTTGTTTCCAGGTCATTTGGAATTTATGCCTTCATGGAAAATTTACATGCCAAACATAAACGTGCTCAAGCATCTCTAGAGGCGAAGATAGAAGCTTTTCAACAGGCCAGATTACTCGGCTAAGAATCCTTGGTGTTATGCTGAGCATATGGCTTTGAGTGAAGGATACCTCCACATCGGAGAAAGTATGGGTTCTGAGCCAATCTCCAACCTAGAATTCTTCCCCTCTATTGACGGTTACCCTTACTGCTATGTATGGCTTAACCCGGAAGCATTCATTTGGGATAATACAATCCCTAAGGAAACTTTCATCCTGGGCCACAGCACGGCTCAGTCCCTATTGGTTAAGAGCTCAAAACGGCAGAATTTACTAATAACCCCTTTCTGCCTTCGGCAGGTAGCAGACCACCTTCATTGCTCCCAAGGATACTGTCTTTCCCTACGCCTCTAGAAGTTTAGAGGCTCTGAAAAAAGCATTAGTGGAGAGTAGACCAATGCCAGTGGTAGAGGAGTGCAAACCTGTCTCCCTAGCCCTCCCTTATGACTCAGATAGTTGGGAAGATGTCCAACACCCTTTTACTGTTAGGAAACTTGATAAGGACATCGGAGGCAAGCAATTTAAGAAAAGGCTGCCTAGAATGCCTGAATCCCTATTGAAGGAAGAACTAGAAGCCAAAGAGAGACTATCTGCGTCTTTATCCCACCACTCCTATCTGGAGATGTTAATTGGGAACTAATCCTATTTCCCAGTCTTGGCAAAAACTCACCGGGCTACTTTCCATAGGGAGCTTTCTAATTAGCCAGAAGAACATGTAGAGAACATTTCCTAGCCACAGCAACTATTAGGCACGAGCCTAAGAAGCTGATTGACTCTAACATCTGGGGGAAAGATGTCTTTCCTCAGAAATTGGTTAAGGAAGTAATGGACAGAGCAGCTCAGGAGAATAAGAGCCTTACGCAAAAGTGGGGTATGTCCTCTAAAAGGAAATTTACCTCCGGAGAAGGACATCAACCCAAGGGCAAGAAATGTAGGAGACCCTTTAAAAGAAGGAAATCCTTTCCTGTCAGGACAGCCTCAGTTTCTGCCATCCCCCTGTGTACACAGTTCTCTAGCCTTTAATCCAGCATATGAGAGAGGCACCACAACTTTTCACCCTGCCAGATCTCAAAAGTAAAGCTCCAGTGGCAGAAAAGGTCTGGAAGGGGCAGTCAGTCTACAGGCCAAGGAAGTAGGAGTTTAAAGAAGCAGGTCCTTCACAACAACAATGAGGAGCTACCAGTTGGGGGACGACTTAACCTTTTCAGGGATTTATGGGAGTTCTATCCCTGGGCTCACAGCATAATCTCCAAGGGACTAGACTAGAAATAGAGACAGAAACCAACCCAGTGCAAGGGAGTCTTCCAACTCTCAACCCCATTCTTGGAGGAATACGTTGAGGCTCTTCTCCGGAAGGGAGTTATCCGTTTCACAAAATCTATGAACCTTCAAGGGCGGCTATTCTGCGTACCCAAGAGAGATTTGAACGCTCTTTGAACTATTCTGGACTCGTTCCCATTAAACAAATTCATTCTGAACGACAAGTTCCAGATGCTAACTATCTCACAAATACAGATCCTACTACCCCGGGGACCTACACCATCTCCATAGATCTTACAGACACCTATTGGCATTTTCTGATAGGCTGGCGCTTCTCCCCCTACCTTGGTTTCAGACTGACAAGGAACACCGACATATTCAGAGCTATGCCCTTCGGGCTCAGTATAGCTCAAGGGATTTTCACAAAGCTAATCGAGGTCATCGTCCAACAATTAAGTCTGCATTTCTTCCAATAACTCAAGAAGTCATGAATTCCTACAGTTTCTGGGCTTTCAAAAAATAATAACTTGAAAAGCCCAAGCTATCTCTAGCTCAATAATTCCAGTACCACAAGGCAAAAGAAAGGAAAATGCAAAATCTGTCCGGTGACTACTTCGCTCAAGAGTATTAACCAGACGGCAACAGGAAAGAGTTTAGGGTTCACTGCAGTTTACTGCCATGACAGACCCAATCTTAAAAGCAAGACTCGGGGATGCCAACAGTGTGTGGAGAAGAAAGGCATCAAATGCTCGGAGAGATCTTCGCCACAAAACCCTGGTCTTACTGCGAAAGCAGCTCAAGCCCTGGTCCACTGCCAAGAGCTTGTTGACACACGTCCGTCTGCAGTATCCTCCTCCTAACGTGACAATTCACATGTATGCCTCGGGACAAGGTTGTGGGGGACATTCCACTTCCATGAAAATCCAGGGTCAGTGGTCAATCACATTTTGGAAATTTCATATCATCATTCTGGAAGTTATGGCAGTGTATCTGACTTTGAAGAGACTAAACCCAAAGACAAAATCAGACATCAAGTTACTCATCAACAACAGGACGATAGTCCACTGTGTCAATAGACAGGGCTCCAGGTCTCTTCAGATCAACAATGTGATTCTAGCCATTCTCACCTTGGCAAAGGGGAGAAATTGACATCTCTCAGCAGTTCACCTAGAAAGGGTTCACAAAGTGTCAAGATCCAAGCATCTGGAAACAATGGTCTTTGGATGCAAAATCATTTTGTTTCTTCCTAGAGCAAGTCCCAGAACTGCAAACAGATCTCTTTGCAACCAGCTTCAACAAGAAGCTTTCCTGGTATGTAGTACCATACTTAGATCCGGAAGCGGCAGGAATGGGTTCGATGTCCCTGGATTGGAACCAGTGGTCTCATATTTACCTATATCCACCATTCAACCTCCTAATGAAAGTCCTGACCAAACTGCGGAATTTCAAAGGGATAGCGGATCTAGTGGCTCCCAAGTGGCCCAAGAGCAATTGGTATCCTCTTGTTCTGGAACTCAAATCTCTACCATCTCCAAGTGCTGTCCCAGGATGTTCAACGGAAGACTGTCTTTGCCTCCTCTTGGATAACGAAAACCCTTCAGCTCATGATTTTGTTGCCCCAGTAGCTCAAAGAAAGTTCGGAGTTGCGAAGGAGAGAATTGACTTCATAGAAGAATACAAGTACAATGCCACAAAAAGACAATGCTTGTCTTCCTGGAAAAAAGGGGTTGAATTCGATAAAACTCACCAGCCCTGTTCCATTACTATGGACTTTCGTATTCTTTTTCTTTATTTCATTACACGAACAGAGTCTGGCCTCTACAACTATTGCCTCATGAAAGTTGGCAATAGCTAGACCCATTGCTCATTATTTTTTGTATTGAACTCAATAGTGAGCTGTTCAATAAGATCCCGAAGGCGTGTGATAAATTGAAACCTAATGCTCCTCCCAAGAATATCTCATGGTCATCAGATAAAGTCTTGCACTTCGCCTCCTCTATAGATAACTCCATTACCACTGTGAGGGATTTTACTCAAAAGGCAATAGTTTTGCTTACTATGGCTTTTGGTGCTAGAGTCGGCAAGATTGTGGAACTTTCAAGGGATGATGGCCCCATCGAATTCTTGGAATCGAGGGAAGTAAATCTTTATCCAGATCCTGCATTCTTGGCAAAAAACGAACTTCCCATGAAACGTTGGGAGCCCTGGAAGATTGTTTCACTAAAGGAGGATCCTTCTCTGGGCCCCAAAGAATGCTTTAAGGCCTACCTTTCAAAGAGTTATGCCTTTACAGGCAGCCAACTTTTTAAGGGGGAAAAGAGAGGGTATAATCTTTCTCTGGAACAACGACTGTCAAACTCACCTATTTCATCGGAAGGGCTGACCCTGATAGCATGCCATGGGGTCATGACCCTAGGAAAGTTGCCTCTTCCTTGAGTTTTTTCCAATCCATGTCCTTTGAATTCTTACAGGCTTACACTGGATGGAAATCATCAAGTGTTCTTCAAACATTACTTACATCAGTTGGAAGAGATTAAACACTTTGTGGTGGCCGCTGGTAGTGTGATTAAACCAACTTCTTAAGTGTTGTGCATGGACTCTCATGGACTGTATAATTGGGACTTCTTAGTCTACATTGTGCAAGTGGAGTAATGATCTTCTTTACAATGTGTACTATTATTTAATTTTAGAGTCAGAGGTGATTTTTTACTATTATGTGTTACTATTTTAATACTCTGTTACATAATTTTGGGGGTCTGAAAACTTCGCTTTTCTGCAGCTTTCATATTCCTATTGTTACATTTATGAATCTTTGGAAATAATAAAAGATTATTCTTCTTGAATTTCCTTTTATTGGACATATTGTCCACAATAAAAGTGGTGTACCTCCAATTTTTTAACCCTCCTTTCATAGACTTCAGTCTGATTTACTACTGGAGACAAAGCTTTTATTCGCAGTAAGTGACACTTTGCTATTAAATTCCTTTTCTTCTACTTATTTTAAAAGCATATCGCTTGTGCTCATAGCTTGGCACCATCGTTCCCATTGCTTGATGGAAGTACAGATATGTCTATGACGGGTCAAAGGGTTAAAACACTCCTGGCCACTAATGAGACTACTAATTCTCCAGTACACTTCCATCAGGACGACATGGCTTGAGCCCAAAAAATGGATTTTGACATAGGAAAAATCAATTTTTTGGTGAGGTAGCCATGTTGTCCCGATGGACCCGCCTTGTAACTTTTCATCCCCTCCCGATTCTCAGTGTGAGGCCTTACATCTTGCGATGGTTGCTCCTGGAAAGGTATTACAAGAAACAAGTTCGTTGTAGCACACTGGGATCGGAATTTGTAACAGTTTTCTCGCCCAAGTATCCATTCCTATGCCATATTCTTCGAGACAAGGTTAACTCTCTTCGGGGAAGGATAGCTATGGCTTGTTTTAAACACGTCCCTGGTGTACACAGGATATCTCTCGGGATATTGGCTCCAGGGGAAAGAACCCTGTGTTACTTCTTATATTACTCGCAGAAATATCCCAAGTAAAAAGCAGCCTTTGAGAAACTTCCACCAGGACGACATGGCTATCTCACCCACATATAGATTTTTTCTATGTCAAAATCAGTTATATATATATATATATATATATATATATATATATATATATATATATATATGTCCCATGTTGACAGATAATGAGACATTGGAACATGGGTTTTTTTCGCTTTATTACAAAAGGTTCGTAAGTACACCATACTGTACACAGCTAACACACTCAGGCGAGCACCTTGTCTCAGAGAACGCGTAAAGGCAACTAACTACCCCTCGCTATCAAAATGCAATCTTGCTACAACAACATGCTGAGTTATAGATTTTGTGAATTTCTCATGATTATAGAGTTCATTTACCTTGACATACAACACATATCTTCATACAAGAATTAGGAAATTACTCCCCCCCCCCTCAGCTCCTCACTCCGGGAGGAGGTGCGTACTCACCCTCACTAGTCTATTACATATGGAGGACACTCCGACCCGGAATAGGCATGGCATGCACCAGACGAAAATGCAACATAAATATATATATAGAAATTACCCCCCCCCCCCCCCCGAAAAACACACCTTCCACAAAAAAAAATTAAAAATTAAGTATTGCATGTAAAAATGTACACAATACAATATAAATAAATCCACTCATTTCTTCTTAAGATCTCTGCAACTAAAATACAGAATACCCAAAGAGAAAGAAAAAAATCATATCCTCATCAGTGTTACACAACCTCATCAATAACCTCCCTCTGGTTGCAGGCAATACGGGCGTTTTGGGCAATTTTACTTGTCCAGGTTTGCGGCACAATTTTGCAACACAACTCGCCACTACCATTTCGCCATTTATTTAAAATCACTACTACACTTGCACTTGCAACTATCAACCGGTGGCCACTAGCCGTTTTTCCGAGAAAATCATTCATCTTCCCGCCCCTCTCTTATAACATTAAGTACAAGGTATTCACATCTACACATTCACCAACACTGCCTATCCTCAAGGCTGAACTTTAATCCCGCACCCACTTGCCATTCGGGAACCGCCCCGGCCCCAGCAACCTGGAATCATATAAATACATGAATAATACAGCATCTGCCTGACGGATCTCACCTGACCTATGTAACCTCTGATTGTTTTTAGGGTCACTCAACAATATGTCATATGTATTGCCACACTCAGCAAAATTACCACAGCACTTTACGTATACATTAAGTATCAACATAAGAACACATTGCTATCATCAAGTTTATTTAAAACACGTCAAAAGAAGAAATAAGGTCTGTTCAAACAACAACAGCAAAGAAAAAACAAAATCACTCATCAACTTGAGGAATGTCACGTATGCACGGGTAAGGAGGAACACTCTGATTGACACTTTTGAAAACTACCTCTGCAGGCACCACATGTATGTGTGCCTGATGATGTTCAGACACTGCGCCATTTGTATCACAACTGTGTTGATTTAACCATCTTTACTCGGTACGGACCCAAGTATGATGGCTCTAGTTTGTGTTTCATAGGTTATAATCGTTTCAAATACACACGATCGCCCACAAATACTTTTACCGGTGGGGTTTTGAACCGACCATCATACTTTGAGCTGTGTTTTTCATTAGCTCTTTTCAAAAACCTTTCAGTGGTGTTCATTACTCTCCTCAATAGATATAAGTAATATACACGGTATTGCTCTGTTGAATAATTTGGCAATTGTTGCGAATTAATGAGTACCGTATATGGTAACACAGGATCCCTGTCCATACACTAAAAAAAAAAAAAAGGCGTGTCTCTGAGCGAAGCATTATATGCAATGTTCAAAGCTAGCTCAGCTGTAGGAAGCATGGCATGCCAATGAAGGGGGTCATCTGCCACTAAGTAACGCAAAATTCGGACTACTTTCCTATTATGCGACTCCACTAAGACATTAGCTGAAGACCTATATGCGGTCACTGAAGTGTTCAATTTTCATCAAGTCCGTGATCGATTTCACCATCTTATTTATAAACTCGAGACCATTATCACTTATCAAAATTTTCGGGCAACCAAACCTAGTAATAAAAGAGCACAGTGCCTGGGCTAATAAATTTGCTGATTTATCCAACATTGCGTAAGTATGAGTGTACCGAGTAAATACGCCCACAAATATACGTATATACTTATGTTGTGTTAAACCAGTAGGAAATGGTCCTATCACAACCATATGCACCTTATAAAATTTAATAGGAATCACAGGCCACTTTTTGGCTTCCGGTACAGTATTTTAATGTTCTTTGAAACGGTTACAAGCATGACAACCTTTTATATAATTCCCTATAGATTTTTTCATTCCTAATCAAAAGAAGGATTCACGTTCTCTCCTTATTGTTCTATCAATTCCTAAATGGCCGGCATACATACTTGCATGTACAATGTGGAAAGCTCGATGGATTAAAGATGGAGGAAGAACTAATCGTGCTCAAAATTCCCCTCCCCTCTTCTCGTAAGCGCAATATAAGATATAATTTTCTATAAGAAAATTCTCACGAGGCCCATTCAGAAATGACGGATAACTCTCCAATTCTCCTTTAATCACTGCTCGCACTCTTTTCATTCATTCCTCTTTTTTCTGTCCCTCTCGGACTTCTTTTATGAGCCAACCTCCCAAGTCAGTCAAACCTGCATCATCAAGGCATTCATTCTGGACACCCCTGGTCATGTCCTCGGCCACCCACATATATTCACCTTCATCGCTCATAATTCTCTCTCTCTCCCTAATATCTGTAACTTTCTCCCTCTCTCTCTCTCTCTCTCCTCTCCCATATTCTGATTGTTCCTCGGGAGAATTCACATCCCCTTCTCTATTTTCTCTATTTTGATGGGGGTCTTCAATATTTTGGTTACATTCTTTGTTCCTCTTTTGTGCCCTAGTTGTTACTCCTGTTACTGCACCTCTAGAGAGAGCATCATCTACCTTGTTAGCTTTACCTTCTATGTGGTAAAACCCTTTATATTAAACTCTAACAATCTTTCAATCCATCTCTCTTGTCGAGATGTCAAATCATTTTCATAACACAAATCACATAAGGGGTGATGATCACTTTGTAACTCAATCGACTGACCTAATAAAAAGAACCGATGCCTCTCTAGAACCCAAAAAATAGCCAAAACCTCTCGATCGAATGTACCATAATTCTTTTCTTCCCCTTTTAATGCCAAGGAAGCAAAACAAATTGGTCGCTCTCTACCTTTATCATCTCGTTGAGAAACTACGCCACCAATAGCTATGCTACTCGCATCTGTTGTCACTAAAAACGGGCGATCAAATCTAGGATATGCGAGTAAGTCATTATTACTTAAGGCAGCTTTCAAATGGTCAAAGGCCTTTTCTTCTTCCACTCCCCAATTTATTACTTTTTGTTTCTTTAAAGCATCTAAGGGTCTCGCTATCACTCCAAAACCTCTTATGAATTTACAGTAATACCCAGCGAGCTCAAGGAACCCAGCTATTTCCTTATGGTTACGTCGCCTGGGGAAATCTCTAATAGCCGCTACTTTACTGGGGCAGGGTTGTATACCTTCTGGGGTTATGTGACCTAAAAATTTGACCTGTTTACAGAAAAATTTGCACTTTGACAAATTTATTTTCATACCTTTACGTCGCAATGCTTCTAAAACTTTACGAATATTATTATTATGTTCTTCAGCCATTTTCCCTGTAATTATGATATCGTCTAAATAAACAAGAACATTATGGCCAATTAAGGGAGACAAAACTGCCATCATTACTCTAGAGAAATGACTTGGAACATTTTCAACACCGAAAGGAAAAATTAAACTGAAATAGTTGATCGTTAGCTATAAATGCCGTTTTACATTTACTGTCTTCCTGAATGGGTATTTGATAGTATCCAGATTTTAAACCAACAGTTGTAAAGTATTTACTATCCCGTACCTTCACAAGTAATTCTTCGATCCAGGGCAATGGAAATGCATTATCCTTAGTGACTGCGTTCAACTACCTGTAATCAACACACAATCTTACCGACCCATCCTTTTTCCTAACAGCTACAATTGGAGAAGCCCAGGGGGATTCGCTCGCCTCGATTATCCCTTGTTCCCTTAATTTACTAATTTCCCTTTCTATCTCTCCCTGGAAACGAATGGGTGCCTTATAAGGCCATGACCTTATAGGCTCTGCCTGCCCAGTTTCAATGCTAAAGGGAAATCGATCAATCCTCCCGGGTGGCTCATCTCCAATTGCCATTAAATTGGAATAATTATTGACTATGTCACTAACTACAGGTTGATATTCTGATGGACATAGTTTTCGCGCTTGCATAATCAAATTCTGAGTGCATTCGTCTGTGCAGGCTGGAGTTGTGGCTCCTAACATCCCATTATTAGCAATTTCACATAACTAATTCACACACAGAATCACTTCCTAACACAATTCTTTTATTTGACAAATTAACTATTGTTATATCAGCTCTGCTTCCTTCTATTTCCGATAAGCTCTCTAAAATTAGATGCGCCCAATTGTCATGTGGTTTAACAACGACCTTGGTTCCTTCCGGCAGAAGGCGACATGGGGTCACTGATATACTCGTAAGTGTCTGGGGGAGACAAAAATTCTCCCCTCTCAGGTACAGCTGTTACCTTACCTAAATGTCTCTCCATGCCCGCATAAGCACTTACTCTCTCATGACTTTCTATTGGCAAAGTACACCCTCCTGCTTTTACTGTTATTGTATCTTTTCCCCCAAAAATGCATATTTGATTACCAGACATGAAATCTATTCCTAAAATAGCCTCGATTCCTGGAATTCCCAAGGTGGGCAAGACAAAAAAATCCTATGTAAACTTAACAGATCCCACTTTAAAGTTGACAATCGTTATATGGTTTACGCATATTTTATTTCCTCCTGGTGTGTCAAGGACGAGGGATGCAGCTGTCTGTAGTGGGTTTGAGGAGAATCTTTTTACAATCAGTGAAATGCTGGCTCCTGTGTTGATCAGCGCTCAAATGGATTTATCTGCCAGGGCAATCGTAACTGGAGCAACCGCCCCCCCCCCCTTTCTTTGTGCCTATAGCAACTGGCTGTAAGGAAGCTATTTATTCCAATCTAATGTCGTTTAATAGGGGAATGGACATTTTGTACTTTATCTCCTCCTTTCTCACCAACTGCATTTACACACAATTTGGGGATTACATTCCCTCAATGGTCAGAATAGAATGTTACTAACCCATTTCTTGCAGCTTTTGGTGACTGTTAGAGGACTCAATTTTCATATCAACTTTTTTCTCCTTACAGGCGGTGCCTACGACGGAGATACACTGTAGAGTGCAGATTTGTGCCAGGACCATGAGGCATCCTTGCTGTCATGATGCTTGCCGCACACTCTTGTACTGGGACCCTCAGGATTGCAGTGTGTGTAAAGACCTATATTACTCCGGATGGGTCTCGAAGGATACCTCCGATGACGACCGCATGTTCTTCCAGCGGTCCCTTTGCACCTGGGTAAGAGGGTTCAAGAAGAACTGGGATCCGAAGGCCCCTTACAATTCCCTCTAACGAGTGGAAGGATATCCTCTTCCTCAAGGCGGCACCTGATTCGGTTTTGCGCTACTTTAAACCTATACCCCTCCCAACGGTCCAGCTACAGGTCGACGAAGTGTTGGGTGTGATGAGCCTAGACTCCGAGAGGATGTCTACAGTCTTCTCTCTCCCCCCAAGTAAGGAATCAGCTGTCCTTTCCATGGTGGAGTCAGATGAAGAACCCCTCGCTTCGGTGGATGACTCTTACCTGCCGGAGGTGGATGATGCAAGTTTGGGATCAAGGATAAAGTGGTTTCTACCACTTCAGCCCCCACTACGACAACAGCCTCCCTGTCTATGGTGACGACTACCTCTTCCATGATGGGAGCTGTTCCTGCCTCTTTCCCCACACCATCTCCTGCTGGGATCATGGAGCCCCCTCAGTTCCCGAGTACCTCGGGTACTACAATGAATCTGGTACTTACGGCTAACATGAAAGCCTTCATGGAGGGGAATCAGCAATACCAGCTGATGATGTTCAGGGCCTTACGCGAAGAGATCCAGGCCTTGAAGAAACAAGAGGAGTCGACTAGGGATAAAGTCTTGCCCTCCCAGCTACCTTATTGCACGCAGCAAAATCCTTGGAGGTATGCTGGCCACGCCGTGCTCTCCGAGGGGATCCCCAAATTGGCAAAGGGCTGGGGTCCAGACCGGTGGCGGATCTGGACTGTTATACTAACATTGATGCCTACCCCTTTTGGTACGTGAGGCTAGCTGAGGGGGTTCCTTTGAGGGATGATACCATCCCTATGGAAACGATCCTCTTGGAACACACAAGGGCTCAACACCTGGCAGTGAGAGAGTTGAAGACGGCAGGGTGTATCAATACACAGCTTGGCGGCTTCGGTAAGAGGTTGGCCACCTTTGTGGCTCCAGACAAAATGGTCTTCCACTTTGCCTCGAAGGGCTACGTGGCAGTGGAGGAAGTCGTTCGTGAGGGTAAGCCTCTCCCATCTTTGGAAGAGTGCAAACCGATCTCACTTATCTTACCGCATGATGCCGACCACTGGACTGATGTTAAGTTTACTTTTGCTGAGGGTAAACTGGATAAGGATGTGGCCGGCCACCAGTTTAATGAGAAGCTGCCCAGGGTTCCTGAACACCTTCTTAAGGCTGAGCTGGAGGCCAGAGAAAGGTTGTCAGCGTCGATGTGTCTGCAGTGCTTCATGGAGGAAATGATCGGGAATTTTACAGATGCACCAGTCTTTTCCTTGTTGGCGAAGACTCATCTTGCCACCTTTATGAAGGACATTTATGCTTTCTTTTAGGAATATAGAGCCTGTAGAGAGCATGTACTTGCCACAGCTACTATCCGCCACGAGCCGAAACGTCTCATCGACTCTAGCATCTGGGGAAAAGACCAGTTTCCTTACAAGCTGGTGAGGGAAGTCACGGATAAGGCTGTCGCAGAGAACAAGAGCCTTTTCCAGAAGTGGGGGATCTCCTTGAAGAGGAAATTCACCCCTTGGGGAGACTTACAACCCAAGAGGTCTTGTAAACCGACCTATCATCGGAGATTGTTTGCTCCTCCCCCCGCCATCATCCCTCAGACTGTCTATGCTGTGCCCCAACAAGTGCTGACACAGTCCCCGGCCTTCAACCCTGTGTATGAGCAAGGGTCGTCTTCCTTTCGATCTCCCAAGAAAGAAAAAGAGGGCAGAGGCCGCCCTGACAGAGGAGGCAAGTCCAGGGGTCGGGGACATCGAGACGGCAGAGGAGGAAGAGGTTCACGTCTTCAACACAAAAAATGAAGGTCTCCCGGTAGGGGGACGGCTGGCCTTGTTCAAGGACCTTTGGTCCTTCAGTCCTTGGGCACAGAGCGTCTTTTCCAATGGCTTGGGTTGGAAGGGGAAACAAAGGCCACCAATGCTCAGGTGATTCTTCCAGAAAACAACACCTCGTCTGGAACAATATGTACAAGACCTTCTGAAGAGAAGAGTTACCCGTTGCATGAGATCTATGAGATTTCAAGGTCGTCCATTTTGCGTGCCAAAGGAAGATTCGAGCATACCTCAAACTATTCTCGACTTGTCTCATCTAAATCTGTTCGTTCAGTGCGACAGGTTCCGGATGCTGACTATTTCGCAGATACGGACCTTACTACCCCTGGAGGCTTACACCGTCTCTATAGATCTTACCGACGCTTATTGACATCTTCCGATAGGTCGACGCTTCTCCCCCTTCCCTGGTTTCAGCCAGGAGAGAAAGGGCTATGTATTCACAGGTATGCCATTCGGGCTTAACATAGCTCCAAGGATTTTCACGAAGCTTGTCGACACAGTCGTACAACAACTTCAGGAGAAAGGCCTTCAAGTAGTGGCATACCTGGACAACTGGCTAGTGTGGGGTCCCTCAGCACTGGAGGGATCGGAAGCAGCCACTCGAGTTGTACGGTTCCTTCAGTCCTTCGGATTTCAGATCAACTTCAAGAAATCAAGATTGGCCCCAGCTCCGGACTTCTAGTGTTTGGGGATTCGTTGGAACCTCAAGTCTGACTCCCTATTTATTCCTCCCTCCAAAAGAAAGGAAATAGCGAAGTCAGTCAGGTCCCTGATCAAGTCGGGGACGATCACTATGCAACGCCAGGAGAGGGTTCTAGGATCTTTACAATTCGCCTGGGTAACGAACCCTGTCCTCAAAGTACGACTCAAGGATGCAAGCAGAGTTTGGAAAAGGAGAGCCTCCAAAGTTCTTTGTGTCCATCAGAAGCAGACTCCGGTTTTACTGCCCAAGCAACTTCGACAGTGGTCCACTGCCAAAAGTCTTTCACAGACGGTACCATTGCGCTTTCCTCCTCCAGTAGTGACACTTCATACTGACGCCTCGTTGGATGGTTGGGGAAGTCATACCTCGCTCAAAAGAGTACAAAGCCGTTTGTCTCGGAAATTTCAGCAATTCCACATCAATATTCAGGAAGCCATGGCAGTCTTCTTGACCCTCAAGAAATTACACTTAAGGGAGAACATTCATATCCATCTAGTCCTCAACAGCAAGTTGATAGTCCATTGCATCAACAGACAAGGGTCGAGGTCTCCACAAATAAACCATGTAATGATAGCCATCTTTACATTGGCTCAGAAGAAAGGATGGCACCTGTCAGCATTCCACTTTCACGGAGTAAGAAAGGTGATGGCGGATTCCCTCTCTCGGACAAAACCTCTAGAGACGAAGTGGTTTCTCGACGAAAAATCATTCTGTATCGTGCAGGACCACGTCCCTGGACTTCAAGTGGATCTGTTTGCGACGAGTCTCAAAAAGAAACTTCCCTGCTATGTAGATCCAAACGTGGATCAAGCAGCAGTGGGAATGGACGTGATGTCCCTGGATTGGAATCGTTGGACGTAGATTTACCTGTTCCCACCGTTCAACCTCCTCATGAATGCTCTGGACAAGCTTCGATCTTTCAAAGGAACGACCGCTCTGGTGGCTTATCTGTGGCCAAAGAGCAACTGGTTGCCCATGGTCATGGAATTGAACCCCAAGTTAATGCCGTTGCCAACCTGATTCTGTCCCAGGAGGTGTAGTGAGAGATTGTCTACGTTTCATCATGGAGAACAAACAACCTTCATCTCATGATTTTTTCGCCATAGCCTTGGAAAAGAAGTTCCAAATTCAACGTGATAAGTAGGAATTGCAGAAAACTATAAGTTGTCTACCACCATGACTCAGTATGAAGCGTCATGGAAGAAATGGGTCAAATATATCAAAGACAAGAATCCAGGGTCAATTACTATAGATTTTTGTTTAGGTTTTCTGATTGATTTTCACGCTCAAGGTCTAGCTTCCTCCATGATTTCGTCGTACAAATCGGCCCTCACTAGACCTATACTATACGCCTTTGTTGGCAACTTTAACTCGGATCTCTTCAACAAAATTACGAAGGTTTGTGCAAGGCTACAGCCGTCGGCTCCACCGAAGCCTATCTCTTGGTCTTTGGACAAAGTTTTGCAATTCGCTTTGGAAATAGACAATCAAATGGCTTCTATTCGTGATCTCACTCAGAAAGTCATCTTTTTAATTGCGATGGTTTCCGGTGCTTGTGTTAGTGGAATTGTGGCGCTTTCTAGAGACAAGGGCCACATTGAATTTGTGGATAATCGTGAGGTTAATTTATACCCTGATCCCGCTTTTCTGGCTAAGAATGAACTTCCCTCTAAATGCTGGGTTCCATGAAATATAGTTCCCCTACCAGGTGATCCCTCCCTGTCTACAGTGCAATGTTTAAAAGTGTATTTACCAAGATCAGTGCAGTTTAAGGGTGGTCAATTGTTTAAGGGAGAAACAGTGGGGTCTGATTTGTCTCTGATACAGTTGAGAATAAAAAATTACTTACTTTATACAAAGAGCGGACCCGGATAGTATGCCATCGGGTCACGACCCTAGGAAAGTGGCTTCTTCCTTGAACTTTTTTCAGTATTTGTCCTTTGAGGGACTGCAGGCACATATTGGTTGGAAGTCCACCTGGGTTTTCTTCAGGCATTGCCTTGAAGCAATTGGAGGAGATACGCCATTTTGTGGTGGCTGCGAGAAGTGTTATCAAACCCCCTGGAACGATGTAGCCCACAGTGCGTCCTAGGGCGCTCCTCCAGCTTGTTATTAGCAATGAGTAAACAGTTGGTTTTGGCTTCAGGGAAAAAAGAAGAAATGCAATTAATCATCTCCTTTTCAGGTTCACATGTGTCTCTCCAACGTGATGTTTGTTCCTTCAGTGCTACAGCCTAACTGTCTAAATGTTAGTTAAGGTATATCTCATTTTGTTCGGGTGATTACCCCTTTATGTACATATGTGATCATGTATCTGTTGATCAGGTTTATTTTGTCGTAAGTTCCTTACAGTTCCATATGTCATGTATTTGTCCCTTAATGTTACCTTATGTCTGGGTATGGATGGGATGTATTTACTTTGTGCATAAATTTTCCATATGTGGTTAATGATGATTGCTTATTAACCTTTGCACTGATTCGTGTGAATAAAATTCTGTGAATTGTTACACGCCTTTTATTTTATGCCCTATTATCATGCTTATAATTACATTAGTGGCAATAGATTTAGTGTGCCTCCTTATTATTATCCTTCCTGAACATAATTGGATTCATTTCTCCTGGCGGGTATTGGTTCCATATGCCTTATCTACGATGCATCCTTCAGTTTCGGGTTCCTTATGGTTCCCAACACTAATAATTGAGTGATACCTATGCCTTGACGGAGTAATCCTGTAAGTGCATTTCGATATTGGGACCTCTCTCTTTGAGGCTTCCTACTGAAACATAGGTAATTCTCTGGTACACTTCCATCAGGACAACATAGTTTGAGCCCAAGAAACGGATTTTGACATAGGAAAAATTTATTTTTGGGTGAGATAGCCATGTCGTCCTGATGGCCCACCCGTTACGTTGTCCCTCCCCGCTTTCCTCGTAGGATGGCGTCATCAGTAATGTACGGTGGTACCATGAGGGGAGAGGATATGCAACGTCTGCTCACCTATCCTTCCCCCTAGTTTCCTAGACTGGGTTAAGTCTATTAGGGGTGCAAATATCTATGGTTATGAATGGATACGTCCCTGATTATACACCATATCTTAGGATAGTCGTTCCGTGGGTTAGAACCCCTTGATACCTGACGGTAATTCTCTTGTAAAATCACTCGCAGAAATATTATACAGTAGGAAGCTGATGGAAGGACCTTCCAACAGGACGACATGGCTATCTCACCCAAAATTAGATTTTTCCTACATCAAAATCCATTTTCTTTATGGTTCTCGCGCATATGAAGTGTGAATGTTAGTGCTCTATCCTCCAGGCTAGAAATGGAAAGATAGAAACAGTTAAGGAATATAAATACTTAGGAGAATGATTCTCAGAAAAGGGAAACCATAGTCTCAGCATTAGTTAAAGGGAAGCAAGAAAAAAAGATTACATGGTGAAAGAAGTTATGAAGTATGGAGACAGTAAGACTAGGAAACTTGGCCTTGCTGGTGAGAATAAATATTTATGAACAGTAGTAGTACCAACAATGATTGCATATTTAGCGACATAGGGTATAATTAAACGAAAAGAAATGAAAGAACTAGAGGGTATACAGCACAAGATTATGAAAGGAATGTGTGAACAGGGGTTAATATTAATAATACACTTTTCTAATGCAGTTTTTTATACTCTTTCTGAAAATGTAAGTTATGGCTATTTAAAGGTGTTTTTGGGCTCAAGCCATGTCGTCCTGATGAAAGGTCCTTCCGGCAGCTTCCGACTGTATAATATTTCTGCGAGTGATATTACAAGAGAATTACCATCAGGTATCACGGGGTTCTAACCCCCGGAACGACTATCCTAAGATATCGTGTATAATCAGGGACGTATAAGTACATAACCATAGATATATGCACCCCTATCAGACTTAATCCAGTCGAGGAAACTAGGGGGAAGGATAGGTGAGGAGCCGTTACATATCCTCTCGTCTCATGGTACCACCATACGTCACTGATGATGCCATTCCTTTCTAAACAGCGTCCTACTTTGTACGAAGTTGCTTTGAGTGCGTTTATTTCGGCTTTTTGGGAGTTTTCCCATGCATGATGGCTTCCTCTTTGTCGACTAAGTTGAGTACCCTCTTCTTTTACGTTTTGAATTAGCTGTTACTGTATTAGATCCCCTCAGGGAGTGGTTATTTAGTTTTATTAGGTGATGAGAGAGCCATGCGCTCCAAGTCCAGCTAGCCATTGGGCGTAATGTCGCGTACCCGACCGCCCTCTTATTTCATGTTCATTTTATCTTATTTCACTAGTATCATGTTAGCTAGCCTTATTTTTAGCATTACGATGCCTTGGGCTCGGTTTTGTGAATACATTTACCATGCATTAATGTAATTTATGTTGTAGTGAGTGTCATTTCCAGCTAGTCTAGATTAGAGAGTGGTAAAGTTTTAGTTGGAGACGGGCTTGCCCATGGTGATCAGGTCTTTCTTACTGGACTTGTTGCCAGCCATCATTTTACCCTTAGAGGGTTTTACCTCGGTTATACTAGTTTACTGAGCCATTATGCCTGCCTGCCTTCGATCCCCCGGTTTTTTTACCTATTCGGCTTACCCCAGTTCGCGTCGACGAATCCGTTGGTCCGCCATGTTGGATTCGGTCGTGATCTCTCATGATAGGACTGCTCAATCCAATGGAGGCCCCCCTTTGCGAAGGGTGATCTCAACTTGTCGGTGCGCCGACTTACCTGCACTGCCGTTACCTCCTAGCCTCTGAGATTTCTCGATCGACCAGCGGCATCCTATATTTCACCGTCTCTGACGTCGTGGCATTTGTTTTAGAGTCTTTCGAACCTTTTCTGGGATTCAGGGTGCGGCGGCCCAGAGTGTGTCTGTCCAGAGACTCTCCCTTGTTGGGATAACCCTCAGATTGAACCCAAATTTCTTTCTCGGAGCCCAATATGCTTGCCGTCGCCTCTGTTCTGGGATTGTTTAAGGAATGCCCATATGGGGCATGGGTATAGCTACACCATGCCGTCACCTCTCTTTTATATCCTAGCCTTTCCGGGGCTGACATTGCATGAATTTTATCATTATGCTGTTGTGTATTTGCATTTAGTGATCGTGGGTTTGGTTCCCTCTGGGATCTGACCCTCCATGACCGCCAGCATGCTTCTTCCTGATGGGGTAAGCTGTCAGACTGACGGCAGTGCTGGTACCTAACGGCTGTGCCGCAACCTATTGGCACACTATCCTATAGTACCTGTACCAGCGCTACGTCGCTACATACGGCAGTACCGCCACTGGCGACACTACATCCACCTATGGCAAGGTGTTTTCTGCAGAAAACCTTGCCATTTATGTCCTCCGCCCCTAGGCACCATTGCCCCTGACGGCCATTACTGGCGGCGGGGCTAGTACTAGTCTATGGGAGTGGATGTCTGTACCAGCGCCTTAGGGCACATAGGACGCTGGCGGCAATGCCGTTACCCCCCTGACGCTGCTGGTACTTCCGGCAACGCTGGTACCTCTAGGGCACATGCCTTTCTGTCCTCTTTATCTATGACTGCCTTACCTAACCTAAGGTGGGTGCTCTACTGTATGTGAATTCAACTACAGATCAACATAAAGGCCTTACTCCTTCAACTTTTGAGGCTTCTTTATGTATGCTGGGCCTGGGAATCCCTTTTACGAAAGGTCTTCTAGGCCATGGCATGAAAATAACCACTACATATGGTAATTGGTTTTCTATCAATTTGCCCATTCCCCTCTGAGAGTGTGGATTGGATCGATGGGTGATAACTCTATAGGCTAGTTCCTAATCCCGGGTCTTCCCTTAGTGAGGTTATCAACCTGTAATTATAGCCCTCGGGTTGCTATAGACTCTTGCTCTTTAATAGATACGTCGATTGGAAGGCGCCTCATTTTGGGTGGAGGTCATTAAAATATTGCCGGCATTTATAGTTCATCTAAAGGAAAGTTACTACAAGAATTTTCATAAATTTCTATCCAATGGTTTTTTTTTATTAATTTTTTTTTACTGATTTACATATACAATTTCTTTTAAATCTAAAGGCTCGTTTACTTTTTAACTAAAATTTAATAGCTACCTCAATTATTACTCAGAAAGAGTTGTTCTATCCAATGAATTGATAGAGATTATAAAAAAAAAAGTTTATTAAATTCATGAAAAATAAAAAACTTGGGTTATATTAAAATTCAAACAATTATTTTGATGCAAAATTTATAAAAAAATTCAATGGTTTTTTAATTTTGAAAATCAGACAACAAATAAGAAAGCCTTTGGCTTTTAAAGCGACCCATATAATGAAAAGCTTCCTAGGTTATATTTAACTACAGTGATATATCCCTGAGAATTTTACTAAAGGTATCCAGAATTCTAACTCCTGGCGCGAGTATCCCTTGTATTATCCTTAGGGATATCGCATAAGATCAGAGGACGTATTCTTGACACGCCACATAGCTATCTACACCCCTAATAGCGTTTACGCTTTGAGAGGGGAAAGTGGCAAGAATTGTAGGAGGGCCGTTATTAAGGCAACGCTCCTAATCATACTGTTGTTGAGCGCCAGCACTACGCCGTGTGGCACCATCTTGTCATTCTTTATAGCGTTAATGAGGTGTTACAGATACAGTACATAAGGGAGGGATTCATTCATCCTTTGTCAAAGGAAGGTGGGTCCATCAGGACGACATGGCTACCTCACCCAAAAATAGATTTTTAGCTTTGCTCATAATCCGTTTTTTTGGGTCAGGCCATGTCGTCCTGATGGAAGTTTACCAGAGCATTAATGTATCTGTGGATTTTCAATAGTGCCAATATCCGTAAGATAAATTTTCATTGGTCATCTAGACATAGAGACACCTGGTGTTACCGTCATACACCTTTCAACTGATCATGGACTATGTCAGTGCTTCCTGCCCCCTACAGGGATGAGTCATGGAAAAGACTAGGAAAAAAACCCGAGGATGGTGAGTTCAATGAACAATCTAGCAAACAAGTTGTATATTGGAATCATCATATACGTAAAAACATAGTTTGTTTTCTGACAGGAACAAATATGTATAGGTTACTGACACCTCCCTCAGTCTGCTTGTTCGTAGTAGACAAGTTAGACAGGTTAACATTCATGTAGGAAAATGTAGTCAGTAAGGTAAACAGGTTGGTAAAGTCAGTCATTACCAGGGACTGAACTTAATAGCATAACATATAAATTTGATGATTGTTTGCTTAGAACAGAAATAGAATTTATTCTGAATACTTTCCAAAAATAAGAGGATAAAAAGTAGCTCTGTCACCCATTATTTGCATTTTAGAATTTTTAGGGCGAAATGAGACGCAAAAATTCCTAACTGTGTTTATTAACAGACAGTATATAGAAATCATGGGTTGTAACATATACAGTGGTACCTCTACATACGAATGTCCCAACATACGAATTTTCCAACATACGAAGTAAAATTCGACCAAATTTCTGCCTCGACATCCGAAGTGTTGCTCCAACATACGAAGTAAACATTACGCCATTGAGCGTCGAGTGCTCAGTTCTCTGTTCTTGTGTGTATCGTGTGGTTGTCCTCTGTTTGGTCTGTTATTAACAGTGCTTATTTTCTTCCTTTTCTCACATTTCCTTTTTGATTTTACCTATAATCATGGTGCCTAAGAAGCTAAGTTTCAGTAAAGGAAGAAGGCAATTCTTTCATTAGAATTGAAGCAAGAAATTATAGAAAAACATGAGAGCAGTGTGCATGTCAGTGATACTGTATGGCTAAACAATATGGCCGGAATAGGCCTATGATCTCGAGGATCATCAAGCTGAAGGCAGCCATTAAAGCAAATAACCATCGAAGGGGATCACCATTATTACAAGACATCGTAGCAATACCTTGGAAGAGATAGAACGCCTTTTGTTGATAGGGATAAAGGACAAAGAGATTGTTGGCAATGATCATTTGTGAGAAGGGCCAGTGTGATGAACAGAAAGAAAGACAAAAGTGAAGCAAAGAAAACCAAGATAGCATTAACAAGCTCTTTTAAATAAGACTTCTCTCTTTTTCTGTCTCTCTCTAAACATAGCATTAACATGTTCTTTAAATAAAATCTCTCTCTCTCTCTCTCTCTCTCTCTCTCTCTCTCTCTCTCTCTCTCTCTCTCTCTCTCTCGTTCTTCTTCGCTGTTATAGTGTTAGATACGTCTATTATTTTTTTTTTCCGAGAGAGAGAGAGATTAAACAAAAATGTGTTTAGAGTACATATGATTTTTAACAGCGTCAACGAGTTGAAAAACAATTAAATATAACTAAGAAAGTAATAACAGCTAATCTGAATTCCTTTATTAACTAAAACAAATATTGATACAAACACACTCGTGTGCGTATGCACAAACACACACACACAGGTGCAAGAATCGCTACGCAGTAAGAGCTCGGCCAGACCAAGCACGTTGAGCGGCAAGGTTTGCGGCATGACTCGGCGGCAAGCCAGCAACAAAATGTTGGGTGGCCACACAGGAACCGCCACACCTCTCTTGCTCCTCACTCCCAGCTGATAGCCTTCCTCGTAAACATGACGATGGTGTTTGAGTAGGAAATTACTTCCGATTGAAAATCGTTATTTTAATCTGAACTATAAATTACACAAGAGTCTGGATTCACGATTTTAATAAACAGAGAAGGGAAAATAAGTTGATTTTGAAATTAATGTTGCCAGTCTCGTTTGTACGGCGACAGATTTAATGAATATCTGCATATTTCACAAGTCTTTTGATTCTTTGATGGGAACATCCTTCCTGGATTCAGACTCAAAAAAACAAACGTCGAACTATAGACAACCTTAATCTCTCTCTTACCAGCTATTTTTGGGCTCAAGCCATGGCGTCCTGATGGGAAGGTTCCTTTTTGGTAGCTTCCTTGGGTAAATAACTACTAGATATTCCCAGAGAATTTAACCACAGGTTATCACAGAATTCTAACTTCTGGAGCGAGTATCCTAAAGGTTTCCCTTTAAGACATCGTATATCAACAGGGGACGCATGTATTAACGCGCCACATAGCTATCTGCACCTCACATAGAGTTAACACTTCGATGTGGAGGGGCGGAGAATATCTGGGGAGCCGTTCCACAGCTAATCTCGTCCGTGGCTACTTTTGGTACTCGAAACGTAAACAAACGGGCGCCATTGCTAAATGACGTCACGTCCGTCTCCATCCTTCTCCTAGTAGCTTGCCTTACTAAGACGGATTTTCCCTGTGCTAATTTCATCGACTTGCATCTTCGCTATGTCTCTACCCTCGGCCTCGCCTTCTTCTGGAAAGTTGAGTACCAGGTTCCAGTATTGTTTAATTAAGCTCTGACCGTAAAGTAACTTTTACTTTTCGAGATATTTTATGTTTTTTGGCAGAGCTGTGCTGCTACCGGACACGCCATTTTATGGCGTCGCTGTTACTTTGCATGCATTATTTAGCTAGCCTGAACAGCTTATTCCGGCCTTATTAACTAATTGATACTATTAGTTATTTAGTCTTCATAGCTAGGAACTTCATATATCGTGTTTTGACGCTCTTTTATCGGTCATCGCCTGACCCCATACTAGATCGCTAGCTTAGCCCCTAGGCCAGAGCGCCTATCATCAGTGTTCATGCATGATATATTACAGTGATCCTAGGTTAAGTTATGAAGATAGTGGCATTATTTTATGATACTGTTTACTGTGATGCAAGTGTTTTTCGCCTTCAGGGACCATATAGGGGATAGGTTTGATAGTGTGCCTTTCTAACCTAACCTAACCTAAATGTAGGACCCCTATATGCTCCCTTCACCCCCTGCCTTAGGGCATTCCCTCTGTGTAGCCTTGCTCCCCCTACCACGTAAGGGGATCAAGCTCATACCAGAGTACCTATTGCTTCTCTGTCCTCCCTAAGGGAATGATCCCCCCTTAGGGTTGCGTCCGAGAATGAGGAACGGCCTGCCCTTCCTCAATTGCTGAGGTTAGGTTACCTGCCCTTCCTTGCAATTGCGATACGTCCTCCAACCTTCCTAGCTTAGGGTGTAACATCCCTGCTCTAGGTTAGGCCTTGGGGGGAGATAGTTCTGTGCCTTGCTTGAAACGGTACCCATGCACCGTTCTCAGCCAGGCTGCCTACCTTAGGCTAGGGAGCGTCCTCCCTTCCTTGGTGGCCGCTTTGGTACAGAGCCTCCCCTATGGAAGACCCTGCTTCTTCTCCCCTCCCCACCTATCCCTTGTATGGCCTAGCCTATACTTAGGTTAGCCTATACCCATCTGTCCCCTGTCCTACAACTCCTCCTTAGGGTGGAGTGACAGGGCTATCTTGAGTCCCTGTGTGCAGTCCGCTCTGGTACATATACCCTTCATAGTGTCCTATGGGGTTAGCCACTGGATGCGTTTTGTCCGCAGAGGTTCTCCCCCCTCTTGGGTGTTCTCTAGCCCTCCCTTGGGCTACTCTGGCTCCCGGCCGCCTGCGGCCCACTGCCATTGGGTGATAGGGCTAGCCCCTATCACGGGTACACCCATTCAGGTGGGATGCCTTGGGGTTCGTGTCCTTACCTTTACATCCCTCCTTCTGTCTCTTTTAACTGTCCTGGTGCTGGTCCCTTGCCGCCTCTACTGTCGGCGATACCGCCCTCCCCCTTGGTGACACATTCCTTGTTCCCCCCTGGCCGACAGTCCTCCGTGTGCCGGAGGGCTGCCGCCTCCCGTCGGTGTACAGCCGATGGCCTACCCTCATACCTCCTAGCTTCGGTCGTCCGTCCATCGGGCCGGCCGCCGGCGTGCCGGCATCCATTGCTGGCGGTCCGGTTTTGCTATAGCTTATCCTTTGTCCCTGTCACCAAGCCGCTGCCGGAGCCGCCGCCATCCTGGCATTACTCCTGACTTCTCTATATGTCTTCCCTAATGCCAGAAACTCTACTGGAGCGGCTACCGGCGTGCCGCCGGTCTGCCGGTGCCTTCCGGATGCGCCAAGAGACTTGCACCCCTTCTCCTGGCTATCAACACCATGCTGATAGCCCTACTTTGCAACCAGATGGTTTGACTACATAAATAGATAGGTATTGTCTTACCGTTCTATTAGTAGCCGTGCTGTCTTCTTGCATATCACAATTTTCCAGCATGCTGTGTGTATCTTAGCACGGCTGGTTGCCGGAAACCATTACCCTATGGGGTCTTCTACACCCCCAATTTAATGGCCTGAGTGGTCTCAGTCCCAGATTTATATCTTAGGCAATTCCTACTAGAATTCCCTTTGCCTCCCTGGCAATCTATGAAGAATTCTGCCTCGTGTCCTCGGCCACAAACAAATTGCCTATGGATAAGGTTACGGTAACCAGCCGGGCGGGTTACACGGAGTATGTGTCTATCTACTTCATTTCCCGCTCCACTCTCTAACATCACAATGTTAATAATCACTTAAGATTAAGTTAAAAATTAACCTTTTAATATTTAACTTTAGAATATAAGTCATTAGTATGACTTCCTCATACTCATGTTCTCTTTCTCTTACAGGAGGAGTACGTGAAATGCGACCACGGCTTCTGTGGAGTGAAGCGCCCGCACTTCTACGGGCACACGGCGTGTAGGACCCACTCCCCTTGCGCCAACAAGAAAGGCGATCTGAAGTTTTGGGACCCGCAGAACTGTACAGTCTGCAAGGACCGCCTGGTCGAGGCATTCAACAATCCTCCTTCAGCGGAGGTTAGGGACGCTTCTCGAGAGAAGCTACGCAAGTGGGTGCGTGACTTCCAAAAGAACGCCACCGGACCATACCTTGCCACCGAAGACTTGAGGGCCTTGCTTTTCCCGAAGGCATCCCCAGACTCTGTGGTCCCCAAGGATCAGATCCCCACCGTCCAGATAACGGTGGAACCTGACGTAGTCATGGCTCAGTCCATGCACGAGTGCCGTTTGGATGCCGACAACGCGGAACGTATGTCGGAAGTGTCGGAGAATACGGAAAGGAACCTCATGGGCGACAAACTGGACTATGAGGAAGACCAGGTGGAATACCCTGAGTTGAAGCAGGAGGTCGCTCCACCTTCCACCCCCACACCGACTCCTACACTGACGGACGTATCACTCCCGTCTACATCCGCTACCCCGGATCCCACCCCATCCAACGCCCAGGAGATGTTCCGAATGCTCGAAGCTCTCATGGATAAGAAACTCCGTGAGACACACGAGTTCTTCAGGTCCAACATGGGAAGTTCGAAGCAGCCGAAAAGGATTTCGGTTAAGGACCTCCCTGCATGCTCAGATACCAACCCCTGGAGGTATGCCGAGCACATGCCTATTACAACGGGCAAGATCTTCATCAGCGAAAAGATCGGCTCGATTGTACTGGAAGAAGTGGAATTCTTCCCGAACTTTGAGGCTTATCCGACTGTTACGTCCGACTTCGATCTGAACCTGCCTCTAAAGAAGAGACCGAACCAAAGGAGGTGATTGTGTTCGATCTCGCGAAGGCCCAGGCTATGCTGGCCAATACAGTAAAAAGTAGGGGCTTTACCTGCTCGAAACTTACGGCGCTTAGCAAGAAGCACCCTACCTACGTCGCACCAGACGATGCGACCCTCCCCTTCTTGGAAAAGGCCTTCACTGCGGTACATAAAGCAGTGGAAGAAGGAAAACCTTGCCCTGCACTGGAGGAGTGCAGACCCTTCTCCCTGACTACTCCCCCCGATGTTAGACACTGGAAAGATGTCCAGCATACATTCGTGGTAGGAAAACTAGAACCTGACGTCGCTGGCCGTCAGTTTAACGAAGACCTCCCGAAACTTAATGACCATCTCCTTCGTCGGGAACATGACACGAAAGAAAGGCTCGCCGCATCCATGTCCCTCCAGGTACAGCTCGACGTCATGGCCGGTGACACTAGGGTCCCTGACTACTACATGGTTCTCGCCAAAACACATTTGGCGACCGTAGTAAAAGATCTGTACAGCTTCACGAAGGCTCGTAGAGCCTGTCGTGAATTCGTGTTCTCCAGTGCCACAGTGAGACACAAACCCCGGAGGCTGATTTCCTCCAACATCTGGGGTAAGCACCTCTTTCCCTCCTCCCTTGTGAAAGAGATCACCGACAAGGCCGCCACGGAGAACAGGAACCTTCTCCATAAGTGGGGCATGTCAAAGAAAAGAAAATCCTCTCAGGACGACGGCCCTCAACCTAAGAGGAAACCCACTAAGCCAAAACCTCAGCAACGTCAACAGAGACGGCAGTTTCCGGGATCCGCTACTCCCCAAGTGGCAGCTCAGCCACAGCAGACCTTTCAGCTGGTCACCCAACCGGTCTTGTCACAGTCGACGGTTTTCACCCCTGCTTTCGAGCAACAGTCAACTACCTTTCGTCCCAAAGGTAGAGGCTCAAACAGAGGTGGAGGCAGAGACGCATCTCGCCGTCACTCCAGAGGCAGAGGAGGAAGGGGAGCTAGCGGCCGAGGCAGTAAACCCTCGGGAAACCAGAAGCAATGAAGTGCTTCCGGTGGGAGGAAGACTCCCAATTCCAGGATCGTTGGACCTTTGATCCCTGGGCACACAGCATCGTCAAGAAAGGTCTAGGCTGGAGCTGGACTCAACCACCCCCAACCTTCCAGCAGTTCTTCCAACAGTCAACCCCCCTTCTGGAAGAATATGTCCTAGATCTCTTGAACAAGAAGGTGATAGGGAGGGTAAAGTCAACCAGGCTCCAAGGGAGACTGTTTTGCGTCCCCAAGAAGGACTCCGACAAACTCAGAGTCATTCTAGACTTATCCCCCCTCAACAAGTTCATAGCGAACAACAAGTTCAAGATGCTGACTCTTCAACAGATAAGGACCCTTCTGCCTCAAGGTTCCTACACGGTCTCCATAGACCTGGCGGATGCCTACTGGCACGTTCCAGTGAACCACCACGCTTCCTCCTACCTAGGATTTCGACTCCAAAGGAAAAGCTACGCTTTCAGGGCCATGCCCTTCGGCCTCAATGTGGCCCCACGGATCTTCACAAAGCTGGCAGACGCCATCGTTCAACAGCTTCGCCTCCGCGGCGTCCAGGTGATGGCCTACCTCGACGACTGGCTGGTCTGGGCTCCATTGCCCGAAGATTGTCTAAGATCCTGCAACAAAGTCACCCAGTTTCTAGAACACCTGGGATTCAAGATAAACAGAAAGAAATCTCGCATCTCTCCAGCTCAGAAGTTCCAATGGTTAGGAATCCAGTGGAATCTTCAGTCACACCGCCTTTCCATGCCCCAGAAGAAAAGGAAGGAAATAGCAGGGTCTGTCAAAAGACTGCTGAAATCCAAACGGATCTCAAGACGTCAGCAGGAACGAGTTCTAGGCTCTCTACAGTTCGCCTCAGTGACAAACCCAGTGCTACGTGCACAGCTAAAGGATGCCGCGGGAGTCTGGAGACGTTCCGCATCCATCGCTCGAAGAGATCTCAAGAGACGGCTCCCAAACAGACTTCGGTTACTCCTAAAGCCGTGTTCGGAAGCAAAGGCCCTGAAAAGGTCCATCCCTCTTCAACACCCACCTCCATCACTCAACATCCACACGGACGCTTCGCTGGAGGGTTGGGGAGGTCACTCCCACCAAAAACAGGCTCAAGGAACATGGTCTCCCCTATTCAAGACGTTTCACATCAACATCTTGGAGGCCATGGCGGTCCTTCTAACTCTGAAGAAACTTTCCCCGCCTCCCTCGATCCATATTCGTCTAACCCTGGACAACTCGGTGGTAGTTCGATGTCTCAATCGCCAAGGCTCAAGATAGCCCCAGATAAATCAGGTGCTTCTCCCAATCTTCTGTCTGGCAGAGAAGAAGAAATGGCACCTGTCTGCAGTTCATCTACAAGGATTCCGCAACGTGACGGCAGACGCACTATCTCGAACAAGCCCGATAGAGTCGGAATGGTCTCTAGACGCAAGATCCTTCTCCTTCATCTCTCACCAAGTCCCAGAACTTCAGATCGATCTCTTCGCAACGAGCGACAACAATCAACTTCCTCGATATGTGGCCCCGTACGAGGACCCCAAGGCAGAAGCAGTGGACGCCATGTCACTGGATTGGAACAGATGGTCCAGGATCTACCTGTTCCCTCCCACCAACCTTCTGCTAAAAGTCCTCTCCAAACTGAGAACCTTCAAAGGAACAGCGGCCCTAGTGGCTCCCAAGTGGCCCCGGAGCAACTGGTACCCCCCTAGTCCTGGAGCTACAACCCACGCTGATCCCTCTCCCGGGCCCAGTTCTCTCCCAGCAAGTACAGAAGTTGACTGTCTTCGCTTCATCATCGAAAGTCAGGGACCTTCATCTCATGATTTTCTCTCCCTAGCCGTGAAGAAAAGGTTTGGAATCTCGAAGAAAAGTCTAGACTTCCTCGAGGAATACAAGACCGAATCCACACGACGGCAATACGAATCATCCTGGAGAAAATGGGTCTCATTCGTCAAGGCGAAAAATCCTACGGAATTCACCATCGATTTTTGCTTGTCCTTCTTCATTCACCTTCATGGACAGGGCTTAGCAGCCAACACGATTTCTACTTGCAAATCGGCCTTGACTAGACCACTACTGTACGCCTTCCAGATTGATCTGTCCAGCGACATCTTCAATAAACTGCCGAAGGCATGCGCTCGTCTACGCCCAGCACCCCCACCAAAACCTATCCCCTGGTCCCTGGACAAGGTGCTCCATTTTGCCTCCAATTTGGACAACGATTCGTGCCCTCTCAAGGATCTGACTCAAAAGGTTATATTTCTTTTTGCTCTTGCCTCAGGAGCCCGAGTCAGCGAAATAATGGCATTATCAAGGGACGAGGGTCACAATCTGTTTACAGACTCAGGAGACCTTACCCTCTTCCCGGATCCGACGTTTCTCGCTAAAAACGAACTACCCACCAAAAGATGGGGCCCTTGGAGAATCTACCCCCTGAAAGAAGATGCCTCTCTATGTCCATTAGAGAGCCTCAAGGTCTATCTTCGTAGAACTTCTGACTTTGGTGGAGGCCAACTCTTCTGTCACTGAAACAACTAAGAGCGAAAATCACCTACTTCATTCGCAGAGTGGATCCTGACAGTACACCCGCTGGTCATGATCCTAGAAAAGTCGCATCGTCTCTGAATTTCTTTCAGAGCATGAATTTCGAAAGCCTCAAGAGTTTCACAGGCTGGAAATCCTCGCGTGTTTTCTTCAAGCATTACGCGAAACAAGTGCATGAAGTCAAACATTTTGTGGTAGCCGCAGGTAGTGTTATGAAACCTGCACCTAACTCTGCATAGAACAGTGAGTTACTTGGGACTCTAACTCCTCGGGTGCCTATGTTGACCCTCGTGTGATACGTAGTGAATTCAGAGACACTTAGTGTTTTTTCATAGACTGTTCTTTCTCAAGGTGAAATGTCATAGTTGTCACATGAGTGCTGCATGCCTAGAGCATGATGTGTTTTCCTTATTAAAGACTGATGTTCCTCTGGAACCTGTGCCTTCTAATAATTTGAAATCTTCTTTCAGATTCAAGAGCGAAGTCTTTCATTACTATGTACATTATAATTTATTGTAAATTACTTTTACATTATAATTTATTGTAAATTACTTTTACATCCTTTATTGCATTTATTTACCATATTCTGCAATTGTGAAATAAAATTTCTATTTTATTTACTTGTGCGTCTCAATCCGCTCCTACTTATACTATGAAATACATGGTTGTCATAGTTTCATTATCCCCTCCTTTTTTCTTTATAAAAACGATGAAGATAATTGGTTCAATCCATATTATATACTCACCTATGCTATGTAATATTCCTAACTGAATACTTACTTGCGCTATACCTTCGAGACCAGACCGTTCTCTTTTTACAATATACAGTGCCTAACCACCACTTGTCTGTCATTGAGAATGTTCCTATATGAATAGCAACCATTCTGTCTTGTCTCCGAGTTCTTCACGTTCTCCCCGCAAGGTGGGTAGCCCTTCAAGAACCACTTTGATCCTCAGCATGGTCCGTTGGGACTTCTCTGCCAAGGGGGGCAGGAAGTTTCAGCCCCACGGAACCTCTATCAAGGTTACCATGCTTACTCTATTCAAAGCCCTCGGCACTTACTCTACAAGGGGAAAATCTACCACGATACATTGATTCTCTGGTATTCTTCCATCAGGACGCCATGGCTTGAGCCCAAAAAACGGATCTATTTTTGGGTGAGATAGCCATGGCGTCCTGATGGACCCTCTCTGCTACTTCGTCCAGCCTTTCAGGTCCCACCCTGTCCTGCTGTATCATGGTGATCGGCAAGCAACTGGCGTCAGGATGAGGACGGACGGGACGTCATTTAGCAATGGCGCCCGTTTGTTTACGTTTCGAGTACCAAAAGTAGCCACGGACGAGATTAGCTGTGGAACGGCTCCCCAGCTATTCTCCGCCCCTCCACATCGAAGTGTTAACTCTATGTGAGGTGCAGATAGCTATGTGGCGCGTTAATACATGCGTCCCCTGTTGATATACGATGTCTTAAAGGGAAACCTTTAGGATACTCGCTCCAGAAGTTAGAATTCTGTGATAACCTGTGGTTAAATTCTCTGGGAATATCTAGTAGTTATTTACCCAAGGAAGCTACCAAAAAGGAACCTTCCCATCAGGACGCCATGGCTATCTCACCCAAAAATAGATTTTTTGCTTCGCTCAAAATCTTTTTATTGCTTCAGATATGATAAAGTTCACGAAAAATCATTGTCCCTTTCATTCCAGAATTAACTAGCATTTGCATAAGATATATTGTTTAAATGTACATACGATTCTTTTCACATTTGAAATTTCTCTATATCTTATATATATATATATATATATATATATATATATATATATATATATATATATATATATATATATATAAATATAATGTGCGTGTGTATGTATATAGTGTATATATATGTATATATATATATATATATATATATATATATATATATATATATATATATATATATATATATATATATATATATATATATATATATAACTAAATGGTGATTGAATAGGTTGCAAAGCACAAAAAACCGTAGGCCTACCCACTATTTTATTACCATCCATTTGCAGTGTATTGCCATAACTTCCATTTATTTGATCCATTTTAGCTCTCCGAAACACCTCCCAATAAATTGTTGATTAGTAATGGCTGGAAACGAACAATTGAATGCGTACCCCTTCAGGAACTGATGAAAAATGGCGTAATCTTGGGTGAAGACGCTCAAGCCGCCGCGATTTTTTAAAACATGAAACATAGTCTGGCGGCAACTGCAGCGGCTTGAGGCTTCCAGCGCCTTCTATCTGGCCACCTACATAAGATACCTAAGGTTTCAATTATCAGCTGGAACCTCTTGCCGCTAACCTCGCCGCTAGCCACGCTTGGTCTGGCCGGGCCCTAAGAGAGACGGTCGGGGAGGAGGTAGAGATGGTGACTGCGATAACATACCGTAACTCGTCACTGAAAGTGAGGAAAATAAAAAATCTAAAGAAAAAAATGTAAAAAATATGAAATATGAAAATTAAAAAAAAATAAATAAGCTAAGTTAGATTAAAATTTCCTTAGTGTAAGTTACGGTATGTTATCGCAGTCATCATCTCTACCTCCTCGCCGATCGTGTCTCCTCGTGCGTGTGTGTGTGTTTGCGCATACGCACACGAGTGTGTTTGTATCAATATTTGTTTTAGTTAATAAAGGAATTCAGATTCGCTGATATTGTTTTTTTAGTTACATTTAACTGTCTTTCAACTTGTTAACGCTGTTAAAAATCATATGTACACAACACATTTTTGTTTAATCTCTCATTTTTGTTTAATCTCTCTCTCTCTCTCTCTCTCTCTCTCTCTCTCTCTCTCTCTCTCTCTCTCTCTCTCTCTCTCTCTCAGAAAAAATTAATAGACGTCTCTAACACTAACAGTGAAGAACGAGAGAGAGAGAGAGAGAGTATTTATTTAAAAAACGTGTTAACACCATGTCTACCTTCTCGCCGATCGTCCGTCTCCTGGCATAGCAAATCCTACACCTGCATTGGCCTGTCTCTATGGTAAAGTGGCAATAAAACATTTTTTATTTATTTCTTTATAATTATCTTTTTTACATGCTTCTTTCATATTATGCAGTTATGTTATTGTTATGTGTAATTATGTGTAGCCATTTATTAAGGATTTATTATGGGTTTTTAGGCTGAGGAACGGATTAAATGAATTACTGTATTCTTATGGGAAAATTTGTTTCTACATCCGAACATTTTCTACATCCGAAGTCGGTTGTGGAACGAATTAAATTCGTATGTAGAGGTACCACTGTACAATCAAATAAAAATTTTCTCTGAAAAATATTGTGTAAAAGCATAATAACTAGTAATAACAGAAAGAATAAAGTTTCATCTGAAAAGGAAACACAAGCCACTCTATGGGAAATATAGTAATATTTCACTATTGTCTCTGTTGTTACAAAAGGAACACTTGCACATAAATACGCATGGCACTTGTGTCAGTCTTTTATGCTTTAGTCACCTGTGTCTTTAGAACAGTCTATAGTGTCATTTACTAGCCACATCACTAAACATGATACACCGTAGGAGCCAATCATGCACACCCTTCACTAAAGTCCCAATTAGTGCACTGTTCTTTGCAGAATTCAAGCTGCAGGATTTAGTACAGTACCTGCTGCTACCACGTAGTGCTTCATCTCTTGCACTTGTTTCGCGTAATGTTTGAAGAAAACTCTGGATGATTTCCATCCAGTGTAGGCGCGAAGGCTTTCAAAACTCATGTTCTGGAAGAAGTTTAGAGACGAAGCGACCTTTCTCGGATCATGACCTGCGGGTGTACTGTCTGGATCCGCTCTGCGAATGAAAGAGATGATCTTCGCCCTTAGTTGTTTCAAGGTCACTGTTGAACCTGAGGTTTCTCCTCTGAAAAGCTGACCTCCCTTAAATTCTGAAGTTCTACGAAGATAGACCTTTAGGCATTCTACTGGACATAGAGATGCTTCTTCCTTCAGAGGGCAGATTCTCCAGGGACCCCACCTCGTTCTTGGCGAGAAACGCTGGGTCAGGAAATAGGTTCAGTTCAACGCAGTCTTTGAACTGAATGTGGCCATCATCCCTCGAAAGGGCCACTATTTTGCTAACTCTGGCTCCTGAGGCTAGTGCAAATAAGAATATCACCTTTGGAGTCAAATCTTTTAGAGAGCAATCTTCGTTGTTCAAGGTCGACGCTAAGTGAAGAACCTTATCCAAGGAACAGGAAATGGGCCTTGGAGGAGCTGCGGGCCGAAGTCTAGCACAGGCTTTTGGAATCTTGTTGAAGATTTCATTAGAGAAGTCCACCTGGAAGGCATATAGCAAGAGTCTAGTCAGGGCAGATTTACACGTAGAAATCGTGTTGGCTCCTAAACCTTATACATGGAGATGGATAAAGAAGGATAAAAAAAATTCTGTTGATATCTCCTTTGGTTTGTTTGCCTTGACAATTGCAACCCATTTCTTCCAGGAAGACTCGTATTTTCTTCTCGTTGATTTCCACTTGTATTCTTCTAAAAAGTTAATACAATACTGTCCTTTGAAATCCCGAACCTTTTCTTGACTGCTAAGGTGAGAAAATCATGAGATGAAGTTTCCAGGTTTTCTGTGATGAAGCTGAGACAGTCGACTTCTGCACTTGCTGAGTCAGAACTGGATCCGGCAACGGAATCAGTTTCAGCCGTAGTTCCGTTATCAGGGAGAACCATATGCTGTTGGGCCACTTGTGAGCCACTATTGCTGCCGTTCCTTGAAAGGATCTCAGTTTGTTGAGGACCTTCAGCATGAGGTTGGTTGGAGGGAACAGGTAAATCTTGGACCATCTGTTCCAGTGTATTGACATCGCATCCGTTGGTAGTTGGTTGTGCCAGCGTCTGGGCCACCGTGGCCATGGGAAGCTGCTGTTGTTGTCATGGAGGGTGAGAGGGCACTCTGGGTTGTTTGGTCTTCCGTTTGGGTTGGGGACCCTCTTCAGTGGAAGACTTCCTCTTGGATGACAAGCCCCATTTGTGTAAGAGATTCCTGTTCGCCGTAGCGGCTCTGTCAACGACCTCTTTGACCACTTCGTTTGGGAAGAAGTCTTTTCCCCAGATATTGGAAGCTATCAGCTTCCTTGGTTCGTGTCTCACCGCAGCCGAGACGAACACGAACGCTCATGGACAGAACCGTCGCTCCTATATCTCCGCAGAGAAATAGCCAATTAGAAGGCAATGGTATGGGTAAACTTAATAGTTTAAGCAACCGACGTATCTATTAATGAGCAAGAGTCTATAGCAACTCGATGGCTATAAATACAGGTTGATAACCTCACTTAGGGAAGACCTGGGATTGAGAACTAGCCTTTAGAGTTATCACCCATCGATCCAATCCACACTCTCAGAGGGGAATGGGCAAATTGATAGAAAACCAATTACCATATGTAGTGGTTATTTTCATGCCATGGCCTAGAAGACCTTTCGTAAAAGGGATTCCCAGGCCCAGCATACATAAAGAAGCCTCAAAAATTCTCAGGGATATATCACTGTAGTTAAATATAACCTAGGAAGCTTTTCATTATATGGGTCGCTTTAAAAGCCAAAGGCTTTCTTATTTGTTGTCTGATTTTCAAAATTAAAAAACCATTGAATTTTTTTATAAATTTTGCATCAAAATAATTGTTTGAATTTTAATATAACCCAAGTTTTTTATTTTTCATGAATTTAATAAACTTTTTTTTTTATAATCTCTATCAATTCATTGGATAGAACAACTCTTTCTGAGTAATAATTGAGGTAGCTATTAAATTTTAGTTAAAAAGTAAACGAGCCTTTAGATTTAAAAGAAATTGTATATGTAAATCAGTAAAAAAAATTAATAAAAAAAAACCATTGGATAGAAATTTATGAAAATTCTTGTAGTAACTTTCCTTTAGATGAACTATAAATGCCGGCAATATTTTAATGACCTCCACCCAAAATGAGGCGCCTTCCAATCGACGTATCTATTAAAGAGCAAGAGTCTATAGCAACCCGAGGGCTATAAATACAGGTTGATAACCTCACTTAGGGAAGACCTGGGATTGAGAACTAGCCTTTAGAGTTATCACCCATCTATCCAATCCACACCCTCAGAGGGGAATGGGCAAATTGATAGAAAACCAATAACCATATGTAGTAGTTATTTCCATGCCGGGTAAAAGGGATTTCCAGGCCCAGCATACATAAAGAAGCCTCTAAAGTTGAAGGAGTAAGGCCTTTATGTTGATCTGTAGTTTAATTCACATGCAGTCAGTAGAAAACCCACCTTAGGTTAGGTAAGGCAGTCATAGATAAAGAGGACAGAAAGGCATGTGCCCTAGAGGTACCAGCGTTGCCGAAAGTACCAACAGCGCCAGGGGGCTAACGGCATTGCCGCCAGCGTCCTATGTGCCCTAAGGCGCTGATACAGACAACCATTTCCATAGACTAGTATTAGCCCCGCCACCTGTAACGGCAATGCTGTCAGGGGAAATGGTGCCTAGGGGGGACGGAGATAAACGGCAAGGGTTTCCGCAGAAAACACCTTGACATAGGTGAAGGCAGTGTCACCAGTGGCGGCACTGCCGTAAGTAGCGATGTATCTCCGGTACAGATACTATAGGATAGTGTGCCGATAGGTGGCGGCAAAGCCGTTAGGTACTGGCTCTGCCGTCAGTCTGACAGCTTACCCCCTCAGGGAGAAGCATGCTGGTGGCCATGGAGGGTCAGATCCCAGAGGGAACCAACCCCCATGATCAACAAATGCAAACACACAACTGTATAATGATAAAATTCATGTAATGATAGTCCAGGAAAGGCTATGATATAAAAGAGAGGTGACGGCATGGTGTAGCTATACCCATGCCCCATATGAGCATTCCCTAAACAATCCCAAGAACAGAGGCGACAGCATGGATATCAGGCTGCACCCTGAATCCCAGGAAAGGTTAGAAAGACTAAAACAAATGCCTCGCCATCAGAGACAGCGAAATATAGGATGCCGCAGGTCGATCAAGAAATCTCAGAGTCTAGGAGGTAACGGCAGTGCAAGTAAGTCAGCGCACCGTCAAGTTGAGATCACCCTTCGCAAAGGGGGCTTCAATAAACTGCGCAGTCCTAGCATGAGAGATCACGAGCGAATGCAACATGGCGGACCAACCGAATCGACGACGCGGGCTAGGATGAGCCTAATAGGTAAAAAACCGGGGGATCGAAGGCAGGCTGGCAAAAGGGCTCAGTAAACTAGTATAACCGAGGTAAAAAACCCTCTAAGGGTATAATAGCCGCTGCCAACGAGTCCAGTAAGAAAGACCTGATCGCCATTGGCGAGACCGTCTCCAACTAAAACTTTACCACTCTCTAAGCTGGACTAGCCGGGACTGACACGCACTACAACATTAATTACATTTTTGGGCTCAGGCCATGTCGTCCTGATGGAAGTTCCTTCATAGTAGCTTCCTAGGTTATATTTAACTACAGTGATATATCCCAGAGAATTTTACTTAAGGTATCCAGAATTCTAACTCCTGGCGCAAATATCCCTGGCTTTCGCCTTATGGGATATCGCATAATATCAGAGGACGTATTCTTGACACGCCACACAGCTATCTACACCCCTAATAGCATTTACGCTTCGAGAGGGGAAAGTGGCAAGAATTGTAGGTGGGCCGTTATTAAGGCAACGCTCCTACACGTACTACAGTTGGGCGCCAGTATGATGTCACGTCCCGGAACCATCTTGTCATTCTTTCTCAAGTAGCGTACCTAGCTCGGTATTTTCCCTGTGTCTTTCACTATTTTGAATTATCTTTACTGGTATGATGCTTCATCTGCCTCTGGAAAGTTAAGTATTATCTTTAATTTGTATAAATGTAAGCTCTTGCCAGTTTTTCTCTTTGATTAAAGTCATACTTAACATACAAGAGCTGTTGCCTAACTGGATGGCGTCATGAATGCAGTCGTTCTTTATGCATGTGCCATTTAGTTAGCCAGAACGACATTCCCGGTACATATTCGCTTCAATAAATTTAGCTATTAATTTTCGCTAGGAAAGTTTATATAATGCCGATTGTACAGTGAATTTGGCAATTTATTTACTGAGCCCCACGTGCTAGGCTAGGCTTCCTAGCCTAGGCACCTTCATTTACTTTCATGCATGATATAGTTTTCCTAGTGTGATAATTTATTGAAGCTTTAGGCAATATTTTATACATATAAGATGGGGTGTCTGTTGTTTTTGGGGACAGGGCAATATCTTTCTTATTACTAGCCAAATCGTTTTTCATTATGGGGAAGATGTTCTTTACAATGATCCAACATACCATAATATGATGTTATTTTATCATATTTTATCATTTTGAATAATATCATAATTTACCTTTACCACGGCAATATTTTCTAAGTTCAGCACGGTCCGAACGCAAGTCACGGGTAGCTCCTGCTTAGTTTCCAACTTTCCTGATAGATAGAGCCCGTGTCATCCCAGTCTAAGAAACTTTCGTTTTTACAATTTAATACTGTCCCGTAAATCTACATATTTACTGCCTTGTTAAGTTTGTAGTTTTTAGGGACACGTCATTTATAGTGATATTTGATCCTGCTATGATAATTATCATGAATTGTTAGGTTAGGATAAGGTCGTTACAATGTGTTATCCGCTGAAGCCACGGCCAACACTCTATCGTAAAATTTCCCGCAAGCATTGTTTCCTGCCTGACTATAATAACACCCGTTTGGCGGCGCTTGGTTCGCCTATCAGCTGGTGGCGCAAGCTTGAACAGTTATCGTTGTTCAGAATTATGTTTTCGCTAATTCCAACAATCTTCATTTTTAACCTCTTGTTAAGATTGTTATTTCATTGGGACACGTCCTAAAATTATGCAGAATACTATTTTGTTTTATATACAACCAAAGGTTAGGCTAGCTAACATCTAGTTAAGATATTTCGGTAGATAAAGCCAGTGTCAAACATAGCAACCGAACTAAACCTTTCGTTGGCCGCGTGATTTCAAATTTTTAATCCCCCCCCACATGACCCGAGATTGACCTGGAGTCGACCCTTTCCAACTCTAACCTCCGTAATGGGTAGACGTGTTTCGTACAGTTACTCTTTGACCGATATTGTTGAGTTTATCACTCATATTGATCAAATTGATTCGATTAATACTCTAAGGTATATACACCTACGTGATTTTACTCGAGTTACCCCGAATTCTTTCATTATTTATTTCGAGAAGGCCTCTTAGGGGATTTTAGGGATCCATGTGAGAAGTGTACAATTGATGTTGCGACATCGAATGTTAAGGTAAGCTTGAGTACTTTTTTACTATGACAATGTGGTTAAGATATAATTTTGAGTGCTGCCCATAACTTTTTTTGTGTAGGAAAGAGACTTATGAAGGGGGTCCGGGGGCTTGCCCCCGGGTAGGGGTAGTGACCTGGGAACTACTAGGTTCGGTTAGGTTGGGTTTGTGGGGTTTGTATGTTAGCGACAGTGTTTGGGGGGTCGCAGGGGGGCGTCAGCCCCCCCGGTTAGTTCACGAGGAAGGTAAGGACATGTCTCGTAGGTCAGGTTAGGAGGGGAATTTTGGGTTAGTTGTCCATTTTTCTCGCACGTTTTTGACATCCATGACCAGAGTGGTCCTAGTATGTAGATTGTTGGGACAAGCATTTACAAAACTAGTGAATTTAATATTTCATTCCGTGATTATTCCCGCGAAAAAGAGCAGATTTTGAACTTTTTTTTTTCGCACATTTCCGACTTCCATGACCAGAGTGGTCCTAGTATGTAGATAGTTGGGACAAGCAATTACAAAACTAGTGAAATTAATATCATTAAATTCCGTGATCATTCTCGTAAAAAAAGAGCCGATTTCGGACTTTTTTACTCGATTTTCGGCCGGTCAAAGGCCTGTCCCCATAAACTACAAAGGCTCCATATAAGATATTAGTGCATATAAATTTTCCTCCTCCAAGATAGTATACGAGAGAGTTTCAGTGACCGATTCTCACCGGGCCTAGGCTACTAGCCTAGGGGCTTTAGTATACTTTCATACATGTCCCCGATTGCCCTTGTATCGTCTTATTAAGTGGAGACTGACACCACCTATTCTTTTTGAGATGATACTAATCTCCTTGGGAGATTTAAGAGCAATCTCTCTCCCTCTGAGTTAGCCTAGGCTAACCTAGTCGGCTTTACCGTGAATTTTATTCGGGTAAATCTAGGCTAGGGTGTTTCTGTCCCTTCCCTCAACCGCAGAGGCCGGTTTTGAGTTTAGGACAGAACATCAGAGTATTCGTCTGTGATCGGTGGCCATCTGGCTTGGTGAATTGAATTCCTAAGTCAGGTTAGGCTACTGATGCAGGAGGCTAGACCTCCCTAGGCCTCACCTGAAGGCATTATATGATATGATGCCTCCTCCCTGCGGCCTAGCAGACAGACCTATGCCGGCAGAACCTAAGCTGAAAAATTGAATTCTTCTCTTGCTTAGGGTCTCCGACACTAGACTCTGTTCTAACACCTGAGACAGCGGCGTGGGTGCTGCCGTCTCACCCTATTAGGCTAACCCCAGACTAGGGAATCGAATTCCCTGGTCCCTTGGGGTTATCCTTACACTGGAACGGAGTCTTTTTAGGTGGGGTAGAACCTGCCGGCTACTACCTCACCTACAGGACCCTCACCCCTCCCCTTGCTGTCCTTTAGTGATGGCCTCGCCTTCACACATCTTGGCCACCATTCTACATACGACCCTAGTGCGGGTAGATTGTGGGATTGGCTCGGGTTCTCTGTCGGCTGCCGGCAGAGATTCCCCTACCCTATCGAGTGTTCTTCAGTCCTCTCTTGGTCTGCCTTCCATAACCCTGCCGGCTGGTACCGGCCGGGTTGTGGTTGGATGGAAGCCCAAATGTAATTCCCTCTTCCATATGAACCCTCATTCTGGATGGAGGGCTGCAAGGCTGAACCTTTGCTTCCCCCTCCCATCCATGCTTTCTCTCTCTCTCAACAAGTATCCTGGGCCTAGCTGCCGGTGGCCATGGAGCCACCGGCAGCCGGCAGGACTGTGGACCACCAGTAGGTTGCACTGCCGCCAAATGTTATGGGTGCCGACGATCGGCGACCCAATAACGGCCGGCACACACCGGCCGGCTGCCAGCAGCTGATCGAATGTTTGTCTGACGACATCTCACTCACCGCCGGCTGCCGGGGGGACTGCCGAATGTCAGTGACCCCCCAGCTGCCGGCGGTCTGCCGCCCACTACCACTAGAAGGCAGTACACCTTCTTCTTAAACCAAGAAGGTACTACAGTATATGGCCGTGGAGTGGTCAGTAAACAATTGCGATATTGATTATACTGCAATAAATAAACCAATATACAGTCTGTACGGTAGCCCATACATTTTCCAACCTACAAGGTGTTTCATGGACAGCCTATTGTGAGACCACTTGTTAAAGAAAGCGATTCTTTCTTTAAAAATTCAGTGATCACTATATTCAATCCCCAATATTGAATTCCTGAAGACGGTGCTATGTTACACCTTTATATTATATATCCTGATTATAAATGTCTTCTTTAATAATTCTATCTTAGAATGCCCAAGATTCAATATTGAGGGAGGTCATAGCAATTGGCTGAGCAGGAAACACACACACAGGTGTCTTTCCTCTTTCCTTTCTAGCTTACCTATCCTAAGCTAAAATATAAATAACATTGTATGATGAATTATGTGAGATAATTCACCGAATACTCATTTGCCTTTCCTTTCTTTACAGGAGGAGCATCCCGAGTGTGGGAACCATTTCTGCAAGGTCCGCAGTAAGAACTTCTGCGGCCATGAAATGTGCAGGACCCACACTCGCTGCGTGACGACGAAGGGCTCTCTTAAGTATTGGGACCCCCAGGTATGTGATGTTTGTTCCAATCTGGTTACTGAGGCTTTTGATGATCAAAAGTCGACTGAGTCAAGGGATGCAGCAAGAGAGAAGCTGCATAAATGGGTCAGGGGTTTTCAAAAGAATACCACTGGCCCATACCTTCCTAACGAAAGGATGAGAGCATCCCTCAACCTCAAGCTGAGATCCCCCTTGTCCAGATTCCGAAAGAATCTGAAGTTTCGGATGCCATGAAGGACATCCAGCTAGAAGACATTATGTCGGTAGTTTCCAAGGAGACGGAACGGAGTCTTCTAGCATAAGAGCAGGAACAGGAGTCTGTCTTACCTCATGAGGGCGACGATGAAGGAACCGAAATTGTTTCGGTTTCATCGGCTCCGGTGGCTGAGCCCGTCCCATCGACCTCCTCTGCCCCCCAATTGGACACAATAATTCACACCCTAACATCTCTCCTGTCTGTTTCAGGACATGAAGAAGGAGTCGAAAGAAGCTTCGCTTCGGACTGAGATGCACCAGCTCGTGACTTCCCGTGTAGCCCCGAAGAAGCTAAACGTTAAGGACCTTCCCCCTTTCTCGGACGTCAACCCTTGGAGGTATGCTGAACACATGCCTATGTCAGGAGGGAAGATCTTCCTCTCCAACAAACTGGGTACGGTCCCAGTAGAGGACATCCAGTTCTGGCCCAGCAAAGGGGCCTATCCTGATTGTTACGTTCGTTTGAGGACGGAACCTCCCTAGAAAGAGGAGACAGAGCCGAAGGAGGTCATGATATTTGACCTCCCCAAAGCCCAAGCATTGTTCACCAGTACCTTGAAAGAGAGGGCCTTCCCTAGCTCCAAGGTACCGGCTCTCAGCAAGAAGCACCCGTCCTTCATTGCTGCTTCTTCCCATGCCTTCCCCTTTATGGAAAAAGGGTTCAAGGCAGTCGTGGCAGGGAAACCTTGCCCCACACTCGAAAAGTGTAGGCCATTTTCCCTTGCCCTACCATCAGATGATGCAGACTGGAAGGATGTCTATAGCACCTTCTCAGTTGGGAAGTTGGAGGCTGACATTGCCGGACGTCAGTTCGGAGAAGACATCACTAAGTTGTCGGATTTCCTCCTGCACAGGGAGCAGGAAACGAAGGAAGGACTTGCCGCCTCTATGTCCCTGCAGACTGGACTAGAGACAATGGCAAGCGTCTCCCTATCCCTAGATATGTACATGGTCTTTGCCAAAGCTCATTTGGCAACAGTCACCAAAGACCTGTACAACTTTATCAAAGCCAGACGGGCTTGTAGAGAGTGCGTGTTCACCTCAGCTGCGGTGAGGCACGAACCAAGGAAGCTGATAGCTTCCAACATCTGAGGAAAAGACCTCTTCCCAAGCGAAGTGGTCAAAGAGGTTGTCGACAAAGCTGCCACGGAGAATAGGAATCTTCTCCAAAAGTGGGACTTGTCGACCAAGAGAAAGTCTTCCAGTGAGAAGGGTCCCCAACCTAAAAGGAAGACCAAGCGACCAAGAGTGCCCTCTCGCGCAACTCGACAACAACAACTTCCCGTGGCCACGGTGTCCCAGACGGTGACACAACCACCTACTTTTCAGCTGGTGCCCCCAGCAAGTAGCGACACAGTCGCCTGTTTTTACCCCAGCCTTTGAAAGGCAATCCACGACCTTTTGGCCAAAGTCTCGAGGTTCCTTTCGAGGTTCCACTAGACACCCCTCTAGAGGCAGGGGCAACAAAGTTGGACGTGGCCAAGGAGGAAAGTCCTTCAACCAGCACTCAAAGTGAGATGTTTCCGGTAGGAGGGAGACGTCTCTTTTTCCGGGATCGCTGGACCTTCGATCCCTGGGCCCACAGCCTAGTCAAGAACGGACTGGGGTGGTGTTGGAACACAACTCCACCAACTTTCCCTCAATTCTTCCAACACAACCCCCATTCTGGAAGAATATGTCCAAGAACTCTTAGACAAGGGTGTTCAGGTGATGGCCTACCTGGACGACTGGCTGGTATGGGCAGCATTCGAAGAAGAATGCACGCAAGCCTCCAAGGAAATGATCCAGTTCCTGGAACATCTAGGATTCAAGATCAACCTGGAAAAGTCTCGACTATCTCCAGCTCAAAAGTTCCAATGGCTGGGTGTTCACTGGAACTTACAGTCACACTGCCTCTCCATTCCATCAAAGAAGAGGAGAGAGATAGCGGGATCTGTCAAGAGACTTCTTCAATCCGACAGGATATCAAGACGGCAACAAGAGAGAGTTTTGGGGTCTCCCCAGTTTGCCTCAGTGACATACCCAGTGCTGAGAGCACAATTAAAAGATGCATCAGGAGTCTGGAGAAAATAAGCATCAAACGCTGGAAGAGATCTAACAAGACCGATACCAACTCATCTGCGATCACTCCTCAAGCCATGGTCGGAGGCCAAGTACCTAAAGAAGAAGGTACTCTTACAACCACCTCCACCTTCAGTCACTATTCACACGGATGCCTCTAAGGAAGGATGGGGAGGCCACTATCACCAACGGAACGTCCAAGGAACCTGGTCCTCCCTCTTCAAGACCTTCCACATCAACATTCTGGAAGCCATGGCAGTTATTCTATCACTAAAGAAACTAAAACTTCGCTGCTCGATCCACATCCGGCTGGTCTTCGACAGCAAAATGATAATGAGATGCTTAAATCAACAAGGCTTGAGATTGCCTCAAATCAACCAAGTGATGTTGGCCATCTTCCGCCTGGCGGAAAAGAAAAGATGGCACTTATCAGCTGTTCACCTCCAAGGGTTCCGCAATGTGACGGTGGACGCTCTATCCAAGCTCACCCCGATAGAGCCAGTATGGTCCCTAGACGCAAGATCATTCTCCTTCATCTTACGCAAAGTCCCAGGACTACAGATAGACCTCTTCGCGATGAGCGACAACAAGAAGCTACCCATGTAGGTAGCCCCATACGTGGATCCTATAGCAGAAGCAGTGGATGCGATGTCCATAGATTGGAACAGATGGTCCAGGATTTACTTGTTCCCTCCAACCAACCTCCTGCTGTAGGTCCTCAACAAACTGAGATCCTTTTAGGGAACAGCAGCGATAGTGGCTCACAAGTGGCCCAACAGCATATGGTTCCCACTGATAATGGAACTACGACTGAAGCTGATTCCATTGCCGGATCCAGTTCTGACTCAACAAGTGCAGAAGTCGACTGTCTCCGCTTCATCACAGAAAACCCGGAACCTTCATCTCATGATTTTTTTCACCTTAGCAGTCAAGAAAAGGTTCGGGATTTCAAAGGACAGTATCAACTTTTTAGAAGAATACAAGTCGAAATCTACTAGAAGACAATACGAATCTTCCTGGAAGAAATGGGTTGCCTTCGTCAAGGAAAAGAAACCAAAAGAGATCTCAACAGATTTCTGTTTATCTTTCTTTATTCATCTCCATGAACAAGGTTTAGCAGCCAACACGATCTCTATGTGTAAATCTGCCTTGACTAGACCACTACTATATGCCTTCCAGGTGGACTTCTCAAATGAAATCTTCAACAAAATCCCTAAGGCCTGAGCTCGACTTCGGCCCGCAGCACCTCCGAGGCCCATTTCTTGGTCCTTGGATAAGGTTCTTCATCTAGCCTCTACCTTGAACAATGAAGATTGCTCTCTAAAGGATTTGACTCAATAGGTGATATTCTTATTTGCCCCAGCCTCAGGAGGCAGTTAGCGAAATAGTGGCCCTTTCGAGGAATGATGGCCACATTCAGTTCACAGACTGCGGAGAACTGAACCTTTTTCCTGACCCAGCGTTTCTCGCCAAAAATGAGCTGCCCACCAAAAGGTGGGGTCCCTGGAGAATCTGCCCTCTGAAAGAAGATGCATCTCTATGCCCAGTAGAATGCCTAAAGGTCTATCTTCGTAGAACTTCAGACTTTAGGGGAGGACAGCTTTTCAGAGGAGAAACCTCAGGTTACACATTGACCTTGAAACAATTAAGGGCGAAGATCACCTATTTCATTCACAGAGCGGATCCAGACAGCACACCCGTAGTTCATGATCCGAGAAAAGTGGCTTCATCTCTGAACTTCTTTCAGAACATGAGTTTTGAAAGTCTTCGCTCCTATACCTGATGGAGGTCATCCAAGGTTTTCTTCAAGCACTACGCGAAACAAGTGCAAGAGATTAAGCATTATGTGGTTTCAGCAGGTAGTGGACTAAAACCTGCCGCCGCTTAAATTCTGCAAAGAACAGTGCACTAATTGGGACTTTAGTGAAGGGTGTACATGGTTTCCTCCTACAGAGTGACATGTTTAGTGAAGTGTCTAAGTAGTGACACTATGAACTGTTCTAATTATAAGGTTAAAGAAGCATAAAAGACTTACACATGTGCCATGCCTATGACTACACAAGTGTTGATGAACTGTAACGACAGAAATGAGAATTAATGAAATATTACGATATTTCCTTTACAGTGGCTTCACGTTTCTTTTTCAGATGAAACAGTTATTTCTGTTATTACTATTTTATTATGCTTTACACAATATTTCCAAAAATTTTCTTTAATTTTATATTGTATCATAAAATGAACCGTATCCTTGCTATCTATTGTTTAGCAATAAACACATCTTTGAATTTTGCGTCTCATTTCGCCCTTCAAATTCTAAACATGCTATATAAATAAATGTGTCAGAGCACTTATTATCCTATTATTTTGAAAATATTCTGAACATATACTATATCTGTTCTAAGCGAACAACCTCACAATTATGTGTTATTGTATCAAGTATCAGTCCCTGGTAATGACTGATTTTATGTCTAATTGCTTTACTGACTGTACAAATTTCCTACATGAATGAAAATCTGTCTACCTTGCTTACAACACACCAAGTGGACCAGGGGCGGTGTCAGTAATCAATGCATACTTTGTTCCTTTCAGAATACAAACTATGTTTTACATGTATATGATGAGACTAATATACAAGCTGGTTTGCTAGATTGTTCATTGAACTTACAATCCTCGGGTTTTTTCCTAGAGTCTCCCATGACTCTTCCCTGTAGGAGGCAGGAAGCACTGACATAGTCCATGATCAGTTGAAAGGTGTATGACGGTAACAGTGTCTCTAGGTCTAGATGACCGAGGAAAATTTAACTCGCGGTTATTCGCACTATTGGAAATTCCATCAGGACGACATGGCCTGAGCCTAAAAAACGGATTTTGAGCGAAGCGAAAAATCTATTTTTGGGTGAGGTAGCCATGTCGCCCTGATGGACCCACTCTCCTTTTACAAAGGATGAATGAATCCCTCCCAAACATACTGTATCTGTAGCACCTCTCTAATGCTACAAAGAATGACAAGATGGCGCCGGGACGTGACGTCATACTGGCGCCCAATTATAGTACGTGTAGGAGCGTTGCCTTAATAACGGCCCACCTACAATTCTTGCCACTTTCCCCTCTCGAAGCGTAAACATTATTAGGGGTGTAGACAGCTATGTGGCGTGTCAAGAATACGTCCTCTGATATTATGCGATATCCCATAAGTCGAAAGCCAGGGATATTTGCGCCAGGAGTTAGAATTCTGGATACCTTAAGTAAAATTCTCTGGGATATATCACTGTAGTTAAATATAACCTAGGAAGCTACTATGAAGGAACTTCCATCAGAACGACATGGCTACCTCAACCAAAATTAGATTTTTCGCGATTCACAAAACTGAGCCCAAGGCATCGTATTGCTAAAATAAAGGCTAGCTAACGTGATACTAGTCAAATAAGACTAAATAAACACGAAATAAAAGGGCAGTCGGATACGCGACATTACGCCCGATGGCTTGCTGAACTCGGAGTGCATGGCTCTCTCATCGCCTAATAAAGCTAAATAACCACTCCCCGAGGGGATCTAATACAGTGACAGCTAATTCAAACTGTAAAAGAAGAGGGTACTCAACTTAGACGACGAAGAGGAAGCCATCATGCATAGAAAAACTACATACAAAGTAGGACACTGTAAAGAAAAAAGTGGCGTCATCAATGACGTACAATGGTACCATGAGGGGAGAGGTTATGCAACGGCTCCTCACCTCTCCTTCCCCCTAGTTTCCTAGACTGGGTTAAGTCTATTAGGGGTGCAGATATCTATGATTATCTATGGATACATCCTTGATTATACACGATATCTTAGGATAGTCGTTCCGGGGGTTAGAACCCCGTGATACCTGACGGTAATTCTCTTGTAATATCACTCGCAGAAATATTATAGAGTAGGAAGCTGCCGGAAGGACCTTCCATCAGGACGACATGGCTTGAGCCCAAAAACATGATTAGCAAACCATCCAGACAATAAAGTCCAAAGATTTCCCTATTTCGTGTTTGTCAAAACCGATATCACATTCATGTTTAGACTATACTTTGGGGTGTAAAATAGTAAATACGAACGATGTGTATTGGACAAATGATATAAAAAAATTCACTGACACAAAATGCATTAGCGGGAGTAGTACTGCAAGGGTTAAGGGTTCTAAGGAGTAATGGTAAAGGAAAGAGATACTCTAAAATATGTAAATATGGGATTGACACTGATAGATATACTTTAATACTAAGGGTCACCTTTTTGGGCTCAGCCATATCGTCCTGATGGAAGGTTCCTTTAGGCAGCTTTCCAAGGGATATTTGGTGACAGTGGTACTCCCAGAGAACTGACCATAGGTCTCTAGAATTCTAACTCCTGGCATGAGTATCCTTAAGAAAATTCTTAATGATATCGCATAATATCAGGGGACGTATTTCTTGATACGACACATGGCAATCTTCACCCCGAATAGAGTTTTCGCTCTGAGGGGGAAGAGTGGCGAAATTGAAGGGGAGCCGTCATCAAGGTTACCCAGTGGATCCCCTTTCCCGTACTACTACAGCTTAACTCATTACTTTTGTAGTAGCGAATTAAGCATGGTGTATCTCCTTCTTGCTCTCGGTTTTGTTACTATTTCAAGGATTATTACCATGCATTCTCCAGCATCTTCATCCTCTGGAAAGTTGAGTATTTAATCTTTCCTGTGTATAATTTTTGGGCTCAGGCCATGTCATCCTGATGGAAGTTCCTTTATAGTAGCTTCTTAGGTTATATTTAACTACAGTGATATATCCCAGAGAATTTTACTTAAGGTATCCAGAATTCTAACTCCTGGCGCGAATATCCCTGGCTTTCTTCTTTAGGGATATCGCATAATATCAGAGGACGTATTCTTGACACGCCACATAGCTATCTACACCCCTAATAGCGTTTACGCTTCGAGAGGGGAAAGTGGCAAGAATTGGAGGAGAGTCGTTATTAAGGCACGCTTTATCTCCTACTGTTGAGCACCTGTATGACGTCACGACCGGTCGCCATCTTGTTATTCCTTCTTTTGTAGCGGCCTTACTCGGTGTTTCCCAGTGCTCTCACGCTATTTTTGGATTATTTTCTCGCTATGATGCTTTCTCCAGCCTCATCTGCCTCTGGAAAGTTGAGTATTATCTTTACTTTGTATAAATGTAAGCTCTTACCAGTTTTTTCCTAGATTCAAGGTTTAATTAACGTAACGAGCTGTTGCCTAACCGGAGGCATCGTGGACGCTGTCGTTCGCTATGCATGTGTCATTTAGTCAGGCAGAACGACCTTCCGGTATATTTCGCTGTAATAAATTCAGCTATTTAGCCTTCATTGCTAGGAATTTTATATTATGCCGTTAGTATTCGTGGTTTCGGCGATTTAGGTAACTGATCCTTACTTACTGTAGGCTTCCTAGCCTAGGCGTCTAGCCTGCCTTCATGCATGATATATAGTTTTCCTAGTGTGGTAATTTTATTGAAGCTTTAGGCAATATTTTATACATGTAAGATATTACTGCATAAATTTTCCTCTTCCAAAGATAGTACAGTATACGAGAGAGTTTCAGTGATTTAGGTAATCGATTCTCACTGCTTCTAGGCTACTAGCCTAGGGGCTTTAGCATACTTTCATACATGTCCCCGATTGCTCTTGTATAGCCTTATTTAAGTGGAGACTGATACCTCCTAGTCTTTTATAGAGTGATACTAATCTCCCTCAGAGATAAAAGAACAATCTCTTCTCCCTTTGAGTTAGCCTAGGCTGAACCCTAGTCAGCTTTGCCTTGAATTGCATTCTGGTAAATCTAGGCTAAGGTGTTTCTGTCCCTTCCCTATAACCGCAGATGCTGGTTTTGGGTTTAGTCAGAACATAAGAGTATTCTGTCTGTGGTCGGTTGCCGACTGGCAAGGTAAATTGAATTCCCGGGTCAGGTTAGGGTACCGACGCAGGAGGCTAGACCTCCCAAGGCCTCACCTGAAGGCATTATATATGATGCCTCCTCTTTGTGGCCTAGCAGACAGTCCTGTGCCGGCAGAACCTAAGCCGAAGAATAGAATTCTTCTACTGCTTCGGGGACTCCGACACTAGACTCTGTTCCTTCTGTCTGAGATAGCAGCCAGGGTGCGGTCAATCTCTTTCTGTGTTGGGCTAACCCTAGGCTAGGGAATAGAATTCCCTGGCCCCTTTGGATAGGTCAAATACTGGAACGGAGTCCTGTTAGGTGAGGTAGGATTGGCTTTACTGCTGGATCCTCCCTCACCCTACAGGACCCTCACCCCTCCCCTTTCTGTCCTTTAGTGATGGCCTAGCCTTCACATACCTTGGCCATCATCCTACAATCGACCCTAGTGCCGGTAGGTTGTGGGATTGTCTTGGGTTTTCTGTCGGCTGCCGGCGGAGACCCTAACCCCCTGCCGGCAGAGACCGGTGAGGCTGTGGTTGGATGGAAGCCTTAATGTTACATTTCCCCCTTCCATTTGAACATTCATTCCGGATGGAGGACAGTAAGGCTGAGCCTTTACATGCCCCCTCATCCATGCTTTCTCTCTTTCATACCACTAGTACCCTGGATCCCAACTGTCGGCAGCCGGCTGGACTGCAGACCGCTGACAGATTGTACTGTCGCCACCTGGCATGGGTTGCCGACGGTCGGCGACCCACTGGCAGCCGGCGACCCATCGGCTACCTACCGGCAGCCGGTCGAACGACTGTCTGACAACATATCTCTCACCGCCGGCTGACGGGCCTTCCGGCAGACTGCCGCCCATTACCACTAGAAGGCAGTACACCTAACTTAAACCTAGGTACTAACCTGCTGGCGTATGCCGACAGGTACTACAGTATATGACTGTACAGTGGTTAGTATAATTGCGATATAGATCATACTGCAATCAGAAAACAACGGTATAGTTTGTACGGTAGCCCATAAATTTTCTAACATACACTCTGTTTCATGGGCAGCCTATTGTGAGGCCACTTGATATAAAGAAAGTGAGTTCTTTCTTGAATTCTCAGTGATCACTAAATTCAATCCCCAATATTGAATTCCGGAAGACGGTGTTAAGTTACACCTCTATATATTCTCAAGGATAAAGATCTTCTAATGGGTTTTCTATCTTTAGAAATACCCCAGAATTCAATTTTTAGGGAGGTCATGGCAATTGGCTGAACAGGAAACACACGTAGGTGTCTTTCCTTCTTCCGTTCTAGCTTACCTATCCTAAGCTATATATATATATACATAATATTATATAATGAATATTGTGAGATAATTCACCGAATACTCATTTGCCTTTCCTCTCTTTATAGGAGGATCATCCCAAGTGCGGGAACCACTTCTTCCATGTCCGCAGCAAGAACTTCTGCGGCCATGGTCTGTGCTGGACGTACGCGCTCTGCGCAGCGACAATGGGTACTCTGAAGTATTGGGACCCCCAGGTATGTGACGTTTGTTCCAATCTGGTTACTGAGGCTTTTGATGACCAAAAGTCTACTGAGTCAAGGGATGCAGCAAGAGAGAAGCTGCGTAAATGGGTCAGGGTTTTTCAAAAGAATGCCACCGAGCCATACCTTCCTAATGAAAAGAGATCCCCCTCGTCCAGATTCTGAGAGAATCTGCTGTATCGGATGCCATGAAGGACATCCAGTTAGAAGACAAGATGTCAGATGCTTCAGAAGGCACTGAACGTAGTCTTCTTGCCGAAGATCAGGAGCAAGAGTCTGTATTGGCTCCTGAGACTGATGACGAAGGAACCGAAATAGTTTTGGTTTCATCAACTCCGGTGGCAGAGCCCGTCCCCTCGACCTCCTCTTCCCCTCAATTGGCTGACATATAGCAAACGTTGACTTCTATCCTCTCTATGTTCCAAGACTTAGAGAAGCAGTCAACCGAGAAAGAAGCTGCGCTACAGTCGGAGATGCACCAACTCGCAGTTTCTCGTGTAGCTCCAAAGAAGCTAAACGTCAAGGACTTTCCCCCTTTCTCGGACGTCAACCCATGGAGGCATGCTGAGCACATGCCCATGTCAGGAAGTAAGATCTTCATCTCCGACAAGCTGGGCATAGTCCCAGTCGAAGACGTGGAATTCTGGCCCAGTCAAGGGGCCTACTCAGACTGCTACGTTCGTCTGAGGACGGAACCTCCCTCGAAAGAGGAGACAGAGCTGAAAGAGGTCATAATCCTTGACCTCCCCAAAGCTCAGGCCTTGTTTACTAGCACGTTGAAGGAGAGGGCCTTCACTAGCTCCAAAGTGCCGGCTCTGAGTAAGAAGCACCCATCCTTCATTGCTTCTTCTTCCCGTGCCTTCCCCTTTATGGAAAAAGGGTTTAAGGCAGCCTTAAAGGCAGTCGAGGCAGGGAAACCTTTCCCTACACTCGAAGTGTGTAGGCCGTTCTCTCTCGCCCTACCATCAGACAGTGCTAACTGGGAGGATGTCTTTAGTACCTTCTCAGTCGGGAAGTTGGAGGCCGACATTGCCGGACGTCAGTTCGGTGAAGACCTCCCTAAGCTGTCAGATTTTCACCTGCGTCGGGAGCAGGAAACGAAAGAAAGACTTGCCACCTCAATGTCTCTTCAGACCGGACTGGAGACGATGGCAAGCGTCTCCCTATCCCCAGATATGTACATGGTCTTTGCCAAGGCTCACTTGGCAACAGTGACGAAGGACCTGTACAACTTCATCAAAGCCAGAAGGGCTTGTAGAGAGTTCGTGTTCGCCTCGGCTGCGGTGAGGCATGAACCAACGAAGTCGATATCTTCCAACATCTGGGGTAAAGACCTCTTTCCAAGTAAAGTGGTCAAAGAGGTTGTCGACAAAGCTGCCACGGAGAATAGAAATCTTCTCCAAAAGTGGGACTTGTCGATGAAGAGAAAGTCTTCACCAGATGAGGGTCCCCAACCTAAAAGAAAGACACAGAGGCCAAGAGCGCCCTCTCGCCCACCTAGACAACAACAACTTCCCATGGCCACGGTGTCCCAGACGGTGGCACAACCACCCACTACATACCAATTGGTACCCCAGCAGCTGGCGACACAGTCGCCTGTCTGTACCCCGGCCTTCGAAAGGCAATCCACGACCTTTCGGCCGAAATTTAGGTTCCTTTCGAGGCTCCTCTAGACGCCCCTCAAGAGGCATGGGCAACAAGGGTGGACGTGGCCAATGAGGCAAGTCCTCCAACCAGCACTCAAAGTGAGATGCTTCCGGTAAGAGGGAGAGACTTCTCTTTCCGGGATCGTTGGACCTTCGATCCCTGGGCCCACAGCCTGATCAAAAACGGTCTAGGTTGGAGCTAGAACACAACTCCACCGACTTTCCCTCAATTATTCCAACACTCAACCCCCATTCTGGAAGAATATGTCCAGAAACTCTTAGACAAGAAAGTCATAAGGCGAGCAAAGTCCGTCAAGTTCCAAGGAAGGCTGTTTTGTGTTCCGAAGAAAGACTCTGAAAAACTCAGTCATACTGGACTTGTAACCACTCAACAAGTTCATAGTGAACCACAAGTTCAGGATGCTTACTGTTCAACACATAAGGACCCTACTGCCCAAACAGGCATACACAGTCTCCATAGACATGGCGGACGCATATTGGTATGTTCCAATCAATCGACAAGTTTCCTCCTACCTAGGATTCAAGCTGCAAAAGAGACAATACGTCTTCAGAGCCATGCCCTTCGGACTAAACATAGCCCCAAGGGTATTCAAAAAGCTTGCAAACGCATTCATTCATCAACTACGCCTATAGGAAGTTCAGGTGATAGCCTACCTGGACGATTTGCTGGTGTGGGCAGCATCCGAAGCAGAATGCACGCAAGCCTCCAAGGAAGTGATCCAGTTCCTGGAACCTCTAGGATTCAAGATCAACTTGAAAAAGTCTCAACTATCTCCAGCTCAAAAGTTTCAATGGCTCGGCGTTCATTGGAACTTACAGTCACACCGCCTCTTCCTTCCATCAAAGAAGAGGAGCGAGATAGCGGGATCTGTCAAGAGACTTCTACAATCCGACCGGATATCAAGACGGCAACAAGAGAGAATACTAGGCTCCCTCCAGTTTGCCTCAGTGACAGACTCAGTGCTGAGAGCACAATTAAAAGATGCATCAAGAGTCTGGAGAAGATACGCATCAAACACTCGAAGAGATCTAACAAGACCGATGCCAACTTGTCTGCGATCATTTCTCAAACCATGGTCGGAGGCCAAGCACCTAAAGAAGGTGCCCTTACAACCACCTCCACCCTCGGTCACCGTTCACAGGATACCTCAAAGGAAGGATGGGGAGGCCACTCTCACCAACGGAAAATCCAAGGAACCTGGTCCTCCCTCTTCAAGACCTTCCACATCAACATTCTGGAAGCCATGGCAGTTTTTCTATCTTTGAAGAAACTGAAGCTTTGCTGTTCAATCCACATCCGAGTGGTCTGGGACAGCGAAATGATAATGAGTTGTCTAAACTGGCAAGGTTCGAGATCGCCCCAAATCAACCAAGTGATGTTGGTCATCTTCCGCCTGGCAGAAAAGAAGAGATGGCACTTATCAGCAGTTCACCTTCAAGGGTCCCGCAATGTGACGGCGGACGCTCTATCCAGGCTCAACCCAATAGAGTCAGAATGGTCCCTAGATGCAAGATCAGTCTCCTTCATCTTACACAAATTCCCAGGACTGCAGATAGACCTCTTCGCAACGAGCGACAACAAGAAGCTACCTCGGTATGTAGCCCCGTACGAGGATCCTCTAGCGGAGCAGTAAACGCGATGTCCCTAGATTGGAACAGATGGTCCAGTATTTACCTGTTCTCTCCAACCAACCTTAAGGTAAAGGTCCTCAACAAACTGAGATCCTTTCAGGGAACAGCAGCAATAGTGGCTCACAAGTGGCCCATCAGCATCTGGTTCCCTCTGATAACGGAACTGCGACTGAAGCTGGTCCCGTTGCCGGATCCAGTTCTGACTCAACAAGTGCAGAAGTCGACTGTCTCCGCTTCATCACAGAAAACCCGGAACCTTCATCTCATGATTTTCTCGCCTTAGCAGTTAAGAAAAGGTTCGGGATTTCAAAGGACAGTATAAACATTTTAGAAGAATATAAGTCGAAATCTACTAGAAGACAATATGAGTCGTCCTGGAAGAAATGGGTTGCCTTCGTCTAGGCAAAGAAACCAAAAGAAATCTCGACAGATTTCTGTTTATCATTCTTTATTCATCTCCATGAACAAGGTTTAGCAGCCAACACTATCTCTACGTGAAAAGCTACCTTGACTAAACCCCTGCTATATGCCTTCCAGGTGGACTTCTCTAATGAAATCTTCAATAAGATCCCTAAAGCTTATGCTCGGCTTAGGCCCGCAGCACCTCCGAGGCTCATTTCTTGGTCCTTGGATAAGGTTCTTCATTTAGCCCCAACCCTGAACAATGAAGACTGCTCTTTAAAGGATTTGACCCCAAAAGTTATATTCTTATTTGCACTAGCCTCAGGAGCCAGATTTAGCGAAATAGTGGCCATTTCGAGGGATGAGGGCCACATTCAGTTCACGGAGTGTGGAGAACTGAATCTCTTTCCTGACCCAACGTTTCTCGCTAAGAATGAGCTACCCACCAAAAGGTGGGGTCCCTGCAGAATCTGCCTTCTGAAGGAAGATGCGTCTCTATGTCCAGTAGAGTGCCTAAAGGTCTATCTTTGTAGAACTTTAGACTTTAGGGGAGGACAGCTTTTTAGGGGAGAAACCTCAGGTTTGACATTGTCTTTAAAACAATTAAGGGTGAAGATCACCTATTTCAGACAGTACACCCGCAGGTCATGATCCGAGAAAAATTGCTTCGCCTCTTAACTTTTTTCAAAATATGAATTTCGAAAGTCTTCGCTCGTATACTGGATGGAAGTCATCCAGGGTTTTCTTTAAACTCTACGCGAAGCAAGTGGAAGAGATCAAGCACTTTGTGGTGGCAGCAGGTAGTGTATTAAAACCTTTCGCTTGAAAACTGCGAGGAACAGTGCTCTATTCGGGACTTTTAGTGAAGGGTGTACATGATCCCTCCTTACGGAGTGACATGTTTAGTGAAGTATCACTGTAGTGACACTATGGACTGTTCTAAGTATAAAAGTGAAAGAAGCATAAAAGACTTACACATGTGCCATGCGTATACCTACGCAAGTGTTTATAGGCTGTAATGTCAGAAATAAGAAAACATTAAATATTACAATATTTCCCTTTTAAAGTGGCTTCACGTTTCTTTTCAGGTGAAACAAGTATTTCTGATATTACCATTTTAATTAGGCTTTCCACTATATTTCCAATTTTCGTTTTTTATTATATTATATAATGCACTTTGACCTTGTTATCTATTGTTTATCAATAAATACATATCTGAATTTTGCGTCTCTTTTCGCCCCAAAATTCCAAATAAATAAATGTGTCAGAGCAATTCATTATAACCTCTTATATTGAAAATATATCTTGAACACATACAATATCTGTTCTAAGGCTAACCAACCTTCTAATTGTGTGTTTTTATCAGGTATCAGTCCCTGGTTGAGACTGACTTCATATACCTTGATTATATTACTGACATACAATTTTCCTACATAGATTAAAACCTGTCTATCTTGCTTACAACTCACCAAGTAGACCGGGGGAGGTGTCGGTAGTCAATACATACATTTGTTCCTTTCAGAATAAAAAATCTGTTTTACAAAAGTATATGATGAGACCAATATACCTGTTTGTTGGGTATATTGTTCATACGAATTTACAATCCTTGAGTTTTTTCCTAGAGTCTACCATGACTCTTCCCTGTAGGGGGCAGGAAGCACTGACATAGTCCATGATCAGTTGAAGTGGTTTATGACGGTAACACCATGTGTCTCTAGGTCTAGATGACCAAGGAAAATTTATCTCGCGGTTATTTGCACTAATGGGAAATTCACAGATACATCAATGCTCTGGTAAACTTCCGTCAGGACGACATGGCCTGAGCCCAAAAAACGGATTTTGAGCGAAGCGAAAAATCTATTTTTGAGTGAGGTAGCCATATCGTCCTGATGGACCCACCCACCTTTTATAAAGGTTGAATGAATCCTTCCCAAAAGTACTGTATCTGTAGCAACTCGCTGACGCTACAAGGAATAACAAGATGGCGCCCAGTCGTGACGTCATACAGGTACTCAACAGTAGGAGATAGAGCGTGCCTTAATAACAGCTCTCCTCCAATTCTTACCACTTTCCCCTCTCGAAGCATAAACGCTATTAGGGGTGTAGATAGCTATGTGGCGTGTCAAGAATACGTCCTCTGATATTATGCGATATCCCATAAGGCAAAAGCCAGGGATATTCGTGCCAGGAGTTAGAATTCTGGATACCTTAGGTAAAATTCTCTGGGATATATCACTGTACTTAAATATAACCTAGGAAGCTATTATAAAAGAACTTCATCAGGACGACATGGCTACCTCACCCAAAAATAGATTTTTTAGCTCCTTTTTCACTGTTAAATTAGCATAATTTAGATGTGTTTAGCGAAGCACAGCCTTCACTGAATGTTTTATTTAGTTAGTAGTACGACGTCCCCGATATTTAGCTTTAATGAATTATATCTATTTAGGCAAATTATACTAGTGAAGATCAGATTATACATGTAATATTTCCTCTTCTCTGAAACGTTTCGATCGTATACGGTAGGGTCTCGGTGACGTAGCATAGCCGAGATCCCGATGCGAGTTAGGCTAGTCTAATGCGTTTTAGTATACTTTTTTGGGCTCAAGCCATGTTGTCCTGATGGAAGCTTCCTATTGGCAGCTTTCTAAGGGATATTTGGCTACAGTGATACTCCCAGAGAATTGACCATAGGTCTCCAGAATTCTAACTCCTGGCGCGAGTATCCTTAAAATTTATCTTAAGGATATTACATAATATAAGGGGACGTATTTCTTGATACGACACATGGCAATCTTCACCCCGAATAGAGTTTTCGCTCTGAGGGGGAAGAGTGGCGAAATTGAAAGGGAGGCGTCATCAAGGTTACCCAGTGGATCCCCTTCCAGTACTATTACAGGATCCAATATGGCTAACCATTCCTTGTTTTGTAGAAAATTACGCATGGTGTACTCCCGCTTGCTCTAGTGTTCTAGATCGCTATTTTCGAAGATTTATCATGCATCCTACAGCATCTTCTGCCTCTGGAAAGTTAAGTATTTAATCTTTCCTGTGTATACTTTTTAGCTCCCTTCTCACAGTTAAATTAGCATAGTGTAGATGTGTTTATCAGAGCATAACTGGTAACTGTAGGCGTCATTTTGGATGCTGTTGTTCACCATACAGGCCTTATTTAGTCAGTAGAACAATGTTCCCAGTATTTAGTTTTAATGAATCATAGCTATTTAGGCAAAATTATACTAGCGAAGATAAGATCATGCACGTATATTTCCTCTTCCTTAGATTTAACGTTCTTATACATTAGAGTTTCGGTGATATAGCGGAGCCGAGATCTTGCCCTGCGCTAGGCTAACCAGCCTACGCACTTTAGTATACTTTCGTACATTATCCCCGTTTACCTTCGCGTATCGTTTTATTAATTCAAAAGGAGATAGTATATCTCCTAGAATTATTTATATCATTCGATACTTGTCTCTTTTAGAGATTTAAGGGTAAACCCTTCCTTCCCTCTGAGTGTCGCCATTAGGCGACAACCCTATCTTGGTCTTGCCATAGAGTAGTATACTCCGGCTTGCCTAGGCTAGTGTTTTCTGTCTTCCCCCTTGCCGGCGAGCATCCCAGCTTGGTTTTGCGACAGTAACTCAGAGTATTCAGTCTTTATGCCGACAATTCGGCTGCCGGCGGAGTAGTCGCTTACAGTATCAGGCATAAGAAGCCTAGCTTCCCTAGACTGCATCCGAAGTGGTAGTACGATGCCGCCACTTTCTCCCTTGCGGTCTAGAAGACAAGTCTTGTTTCAGCAAGGTCCTGGGCTAAAGAATAGATATTCTTCTGCCGCCCAGGACGGCGCCGATATTGAAACGATGTTTCTTATTTGTGACTGGAAATGGCCGGCAATCCTGCCGCCTTCTCCCGACACAACACACAAGACCCTCTCTTTGCCCCTCTCTGTCCTTTAGCAATAACCTAGCCATCGCATGTCTTTGGCCGTTGATCTACATTCTCCCTGCTTGCCGGGTGGGCTGTGGTGCCGGCCGGGCTCCTACATAGGCAGCTTGATAGCCGCTCTGACCTTCCCCCTATGGACGCAAGGCTCCGGGAAAGGTTGTGCCTGCCATAACAGCTGCCGGTGGGAGACCCTAATGTCTTTGAGTGTTCTTCAGCCCTCCCTTGAACTGCCATCCACATCCATGGAACCGGCAGTGACCGGCAACAGATCTTGTGGCTGGCTGGAAACTAGAATGATTCATTCCCCCCTTCCATTTGAACCCCTCATTCTGGAAGAAGGCAGTAGGGACAGTAGTACCTACACCCTTATTTTTGTACTAAACTATAATAAGGTAGCCCTTCTCTCCATGCTTTCTCTCTCTCTCTGTCGGCTAGTGCCGTCAGGTACTAACCTAGCCGGCACCATGCCAGCTGGACCAGTGCCGCTAGGTACTAGCCTTGCCGGTTGAACTATAGTATATGCTTATACAGTAGCCAGTATTTCTATACTGCAGGCAGAAAACTATAGTATATATTATACAGTAGTTTATATTTTCCAACAAACCCTGTGTATCCTTTCACAGTCTATTGTTGAGACCAATCATAATATTGAAGTGAAGTATTCCTTCAATACACTGATGAATCATAGTCATCAGATCATATTTTACCCCCGGAATACTAATACTCTTTTATGAAAGGGTTAGTGCTAGTATACACTATTTCTAACTCTAGAAGTTAGAACCCTTCTACTCTAGTTTTCCCTTAAGGAAATTCTAATATTAATATTGAGGGAGGTCACAGCAATTGGCTGGACAGGAGGCACAAGTATGTGTCTTTCCTATTTCCTTTTTAGCTTACTATCTTAACCCTTTAAGGTCCACCCTAGGTTTTATGGGAAACTTTAAAAATTCCTTTTAGTATGTTGTAGTATTAGAAAATACAAGACCTTTTTATTCTTGTGTACTTTTAAAATTTTTTCTTTCAAATTACCGAAATAATTGCATGCAATGAAGTATCCCATTTGGGTACCTTGGGCGAGTTTAGGCGGACCACGCTCATCCCATATGGGATCTATTGAACCATAATGGCACAGATTTTGAAGTTTCGCCCAACAGTTTTTTTTATAGTTCCAATGTATAACAGAAACACATATATGGCTTAACAATTTAATTAAATAAGAAATACGTTACAAATACAAGAAAATACAATATTCAATAAATACAAAAATACTATAAAAATACAAAAATACTATGAAAATGCAAAAAATATATTAAACCTTACTCATAATTGATAAAATAGAAACATTATAAAACTTACTTTAAAATCTATTGAAAAAGAGCAAAAAAAATTACTTAGAAATCTTATGGAATAAAGCAAAACAATTTCGATTTTCAGTGAGGCAAAGGGCCACCTTGCACTCCTCACACATCCAGCGAGACCTGTGGATGTGGCCTGCAGTTGAACAGAACTTGCAGGTCTGCCTCATGGGGACATGCTTTGGCATGTGTAGGGCAGTGGCATCCTGGCGTGACTCTACACTTGGCAAAACTCCCCGTTGGCCCCTTTTGGCCAAAGGGACATCCCTGGTGCCAAGAGAGTTCCTAGTAATCCTGAAGTTTGATGTCTTGAAACTTCTCAGCCAATTGGAGATATCCAGTCGGAAGTCCTTGAGGGGCTTTGGGTTCGTCTGCAAAGCCAAGCAATCCCTCTTGTACAGAATCCAAGCATTGCAGATGATCAGGTCCAGGAGGTAAGCAAAGAGCCTCATGTAGTACCTCTTTGCTCTGAAGGGGGTCTTGTAGAGGTGTGTCAACATGTCACTTTTCTCGATGCCATCCATGCGGTTGTTGTACATCTGGATGGCAGATGGACAAGGAATGGGAACCTTCTTCTTTTGTGCCCTGTCGTACCGCTCCACTGTTCCCATGGGGTTGACACCGACATCAGTGGACAAGATTGTCACAACACTGTTGTCCTTCCATCTTGCAACGAGGATGCCATCAGAAGAGACGTAGTCCAGTGTGCCCCTTTGCGTCGTCTTCTTGCTCATCTCCTTCACAGACTTCAGGGGAGGATGTCCAACTCGGTTTTCCCTGGCAGTTCCCACATACCGGCATCCATACTTCGATCTCAGGTACTTGGCCAACCCTATACTGGTGAAGAAGTTGTCTGCATACACTGCTGCGTGACTTGGGTCCTTGATGGTCTTAACAAGGGAGACAACAAACTTGGAAGTCACAGACATGGCATTCTCCTCTTCAGACAGCTGAGTAGGGTGGCTCACAAAGGTTGTCTCCCCTTGGTACATAAGAATATCATGCACAAATCCATCCAAGCTGGAGCGGCAGAACAACTTGTAGCCCCACTTGTCAGGCTTCTTGGCTACATACTGGCGAAGGTTACCAGCCCTTGTGCCCTTGTAGGCAACCATCACTTAATCAATGGAATGGATAGGAGTCTCGGGAACTTTCAGGAACACTCTGGTGACCTTGGTGAAGGGGACTCTCACCTTGAAGAACCGATCTTGGGAGCCTGCTGCCTGGTCATTGTCGTTGAAGTGAATTGATGATCGAATGGCCTTGAAGCGGTTCCTGGACATGAAGTTTGCAACCTGAGGAATCCTGGTCTTCACGGCCCAGAAGTCGACGATGCTAGGGAGAGGAACCAGGCCCATGTATATGATGAGGCCAAGGAAAACCATGAGATCCTCTTCTGATATGTGGAAGTTACTGCCTACATCCTTCTGTCTTGAGTACAGGTTGGACTGGAAAACGATGTGATCCCTCAATTCAGCTGTGAAGAACTGAGAGAAATACTCATAAGGTTCCCTCAAGAAGTCCGGCTGTGGATGAATGAAGTCGGGCAGGGGTTGGATGTCAATGTCGTCCTTCTTCCATTCAACAACACGAGGACTCTTAGGGTTAACCTCACCTTCAACTTCACCTTCCTCTCCCACAGGCATCTCCTGAGGGACAACAACATTGACCCTGCGACCTGAAACAAGAATAAAGTAAGTGAAACAGTAAAGGAATCGTGTGTGCTGGTGTGTGTGCATGCATGTGTGTGCATGTGTATGTCAGTGAGTATGCATGTGTGTGCTTGTGTATGTCAGTGAGTATGCATGTGTGTGTGCATGTGTATGTCAGTGAGTATGCATGTGTGTGCTTGTGTATGTCAGTGAGTATGCATGTGTGTGCTTGTGTATGTCAGTGAGTATGCATGTGTGTGCATGTGTATGTCAGTGAGTATGCAAGTACACAAATAAGTTTTAAAAATACCTATTGTTTACAAAAATTTAAAGAGCAACACAATGAAAACAAATTTAAAGAGCAACCATTGTAACAACTAGACTTTTAATTTTTTTTTTAAACAAATTCTCTCTCTCTCTCTCTCTCTCTCTCTCTCTCTCTCTCTCTCTCTCTCTCTCTCTCTCTCTCTCATACTAACCTCTAGCGTTGGGAGGGTCAAAAGCATCCTCCAGAGTAAGGCCTTCGTCGTCAGGAACGTACGTAAGGTCGTCGTCATCAGGAACGTACGTAAGGTCGTCGTCATCAGGAACGTACGTAAGGTCGTCGTCATCAGGAACGTACGTAAGGTCGTTGTCATCACTGTCGACATCCAAAGGGCTCACGTCGACATCACTTCCTTCAGCATCGTCAGGGGCAACCCATGGTGTACGTTCCTGAGTCTCCAATGCAGCATTGCGATGCCCATAAAACATATGGCCACGAAACTGCAAAAAAAAAAAAAAAAAAAAAAATGTAACTGCCTAACAAAAAAATAATTTAATCCCTTGTAAGGTAATATTTTGAATGCACATGAGCCTAACATATCTAAATCATCACTATTATTTCTACAAATATGGTCAAAACTATTCACAAATGTCTCAGACAATCACTAAAAAAAATTACAAAAATGATGTGCGTCGTAAACTAGTGCGCGGTAGAACCGTTACGGTCCAATAGATCCCATATTGGATGAGCGTGGTCCGCCTAAACTCGACCGAGGTAGCCCATGTGGGATCTATACTTTTTCCGATAGTCACTACGACACGTCAGTAACACTACAGCCCTTGAAACCCACATCAAAAGGTAAGCATATCACTAGGCTTCACTATCCTACAGTCACTGTGTACTTACCATGATTACGAAGGTCGGGGGGGGGGGATACGTGGACGTTACTGCGACGCGTCTTGACACTTTTGCTGCTGGAGCACAAGTGAGGTGTCTTTGGAAGGAGCTACAGACTTGGCGAGAAGGACAGGCGGCTTCTGATTGGCTGATTCGAAGAGCAGAGGAGTGTCTCTATGAATTGCCAAAGCGTCAATTTCAGACAAGCATAAACATGTTCACCATGACTACCCAAAAGTAGCTGTTTTAAAGATCCTGTTTGGGCTATTTGGTCGTTAAAGGGTTAAGCTATAATGGTTAAGATAATACCAAAAATTTTCTTGCATGAGATACATTAATTTATCAAGTGTGATAAATTACCACATACTCATTTCAATTTCCTTTCTTTACAGGAGGACCAGAAACTGAAATGTGAGGTGATGTACTGTAACCACAAAAGTGGGAACTTTTGTGGTCACTTTATATGCAGGTCTCATGCCGCCTACGTAGTGACAACCGAAACTTTGAGGTATTGGGACCCCAAGGACTGTAACGTCTGCTCGGCCTTGGTGACCGAGAGTTTCGGCGACCCTAAGTCGACTGAGTCGAGAGATGCAGCACGTGAGAAGCTTCGGAAATGAGTGCGAGGGTTCCAAAAGAACTCTCCTGGACCGTACCTCCCCAATGATAGGATGCGAAGTTTGCTGTACCCAAAGGCAACAGCTGATGCCGTCGTACCCCAGGCACGACCCGGGCGTCCCTGCATCCAGATCGCAGTCGAGGCTGATGTCAGTGAAGCCTTGCAAGGCATGGACATCGACCAGGAGGAAAGGATGCCTGAAGTGTCCACAGACCCGAAACTTCTTCGAGACGGTCCTGAAGGAGAGTGCACTCTACCACCCGGAGGAGACGAGGACTACGATTCAACAGAAGCGGAGGAACCCCTTCTGCTTGTGCCAGCAGTAGAGCCAACACCGTCTATGTCCTCGGCTCCTACCCCTCCAGTAGACGCGATGGGTCATGCAGTTTTGGCCCACATTACCACTCTAATGGAAAATCTACGTGAGAACGTAGATTTGAAATAAAAGATGACAAGAGAGTTCCGTGAAGCGACTCGGATCGTCACCTCCCGAGGGTCTTACAAGTGACCAAGAGTGAAGGACCTGCCACCCTGCTCAGAGACAAATCCCTGGAGGTATGCGGAGTTCATGCCAATCACTAACGGCAAACTCTACATCTCGGAGAAGTTGGGAGCCGTCCAACTGGACGACATTGAGTTTTGGCATAACTTTGCGGCTTACCCGGAGTGCTTCATCTGGCTGAAGAATGAGCCAGCGTCGAGAGAAGAGACGGAACCAAAGGAGGTCATGGTATTCGACCACAACAAAGCACAGGCTCTCCTGACGAGTAGCCTGAAGAAGGCAGGATACACTAACTTGCGAGTTTCTGCACTGAGCAAGAAACACCCTACCTTTCTTGTTCCTTCTTCGAGAGCCATCCCCTTCACGTCGAAGGCTTTTCTGAGTGTTCTCAAGGCTGCTGAGGCAGGCAAACCATGCCCTACACTAGAGAAGTGTAGGCCTTTGTCTCTGGCCTTGCCCACAGATGAGAAGGAATGGAAAGAGGTCCACCTAACCTTCTCTGTAGCGAAGCTTGACGCAGATATCGCGGGACAGCAGTTCAGCGAGAACCTACCGAAGCTATCGGACTTTCTCTTGCGAAGGGAGCAAGAGACAAAGGAGAGGCTAGCCGCCTCCCTTTCCCTCCAGAACTGCATGGAGATGTGTGCAGGCAATGCCAGCACCCCAGATATGTACACGGTCCTGGCCAAGATGCACAGGGCCACCCTCGTCAAGGACTTGTACGCTTTCGTGAAGGCCAGAAAGGCCTGTAGAGAGTTCATGTTTGCTAGTGCAACGGTGAAACACGAACTCAGGAAGCTGATTTCTTCCTGCATCTGGGGTAAGGACCTCTTCCCAAAGGAATTGGTCCAAGAGGTAGTAGAAAAAGCCGCCACGGAGAATAGGAACCTTCTCCAAAAGTGGGGCATCTCCTCAAGGAGGAAGTCTTCCCCAGATGCTGGCCCCCAACCCAAGAGGAAGACAAAGAAGCCACGACTACCTTCTCGGCCTGCTTAGTAAAATCCCGCAGTCACCATGACCGCGATGCCGCAAGTGGTCGCTATGCCACAGACCACCTTCCAAATGGTGCCTCAACAGCTGGTAGCCCAGTCACCAGCCTTCAACCCAGGGTTTGAGAGGCACACCACTACCTTTCGCCCGAAAGGAAGAGGATCTCGACTGGGCTCCTCAAGAAACCCCTCACAAGGTAGGGGAGGACGCGGTCAGGGTGGCAAGCCCTCAGGACCATCTACGCAATGAGATGCTCCAGGTAGGAGGGAGACTCCAACACTTTCAGGATCGTTGGACCTTCGATCCCCAGGCCCACGGCCTAATCAAAAATGGACTAGGATGGAAATGGAACAGATCTCCACCTTCATTTCCTCAGTTCTTCCAGCACTCCACCCCCTCACTGGAAGAATATACCTTAGAACTCTTGAACAAGAAGGTTATAAGGAAAGCAAAGTCCATCAAGTTCCAGGGAAGGCTGTTCTGTGTTCCCAAGAAGGACTCGGACAAACTCAGAGTCATTCTAGACTTGTTGCCACTTAGCAAATTCATCGAGAACAACAAGTTCAGGATATTAACTCTTCAACACATCAGGACCCTGTTACCGAAAGGGGCGTACACAGTCTCAGAAAACCTGGCAGATGCTTACTGGCACCTTTCAGTCAGCTGCCCCCTCTCCTCCTACCTAGGATTCAAGTTACAGAAGACAAAGTATGTCTTCAGAGCCATGCCCTTCGGACTAAACATAGCCCCAAGGATCTTCACGAAACCCGGGACGCAGTCGTACAACAACGACGCCTAGAAGGATTTGAGGAAGCAGCATACCTGGACGACTGGCTGGTGTGGGCAGCATCCAAGACTTCTTGTCTGCAAGCTTCCAAGAAAGTGATCCAGTTCCTGGAACATCTGGGATTCAAGATCAACTACAAGAAGTCCCGCGTCTCTCCAGCTCAGGAGTTTTAATGGCTGGGAATCCATTGGAACTTGAAGTCACACAGCCTCTCCATTCCACCAAAGAGGAGGAGAGAGAGCGCGGGTTCTGTCAAGAGACTACCAAAATCCGACAGGATCTCAAGATGCCAACAGGAAAGAGTACTGGGCTCTCTCCAGTTTGCAGCAGTAACAGACCCAGTGCTAAGAGCACAGCTGAAAGATGCGTCAGGAGTCTGGAGAAGATACGCATCAAACGCTCGAAGAGATCTACAGAGACCGGTACCGACCTTACTATGATCACTTCTCAAGCCGTGGTCAAAGGTCAAGAGCCTAACAAGGACCGTTCGTTCCCTTACAACCACCTCTCCCATCGGTGACCATCCACACGGATGCCTCGACGGTAGGATGGGGAGGTCAATCCCATCAAAGGAAAGCTCAAGGGACCTGGTCATCCCTGTTCAAGACCTTTCACATCAATATTCTGGAGGCCATGGCAGTCCTCTTGACGCTGAAGAAACTATCCCCTCACAGATCAGCCCACATCAGGCTGGTCTTGGACAGCGAAGTGATAGTGAGATGTCTGAAACAACAAGGCTCGAGATCGCCCCACATCAACCATGTGATGTTAGCCATCTTTCGTTTAGCAAAAAAGAAGAGATGGCACTTATCGGCAGTTCACCTACAAGGGTTCCGCAATGTGATGGTGGACGCTCTATCCAGGCTAAACACGATAGAGTCTGAATGGTCCCTAAACGCAGACTCATTCTCCTTTTTCTTGGAAAAAGTCCCAGAACTGCAGATCGACCTCTTCGCGACGAGCGACAACAAAAACTACCTCGATACATAGCCCCATATGAGGACCCTCGGGCAGAGGCAACGGAAGCCATGTCCCTCGATTGGAACAGATGGACCCGGATCTACCTGTTCCCTCCAACGAATCTCCTGCTGAAGGTCCTCAACTAGCTGAGATCCTTAAAGGGAACTGCAGCAGTAGTGGCCCCCAAGTGGCCCAAAAGTAATTGGTTCCCTCTAGTGATGGAACTGAAGCTGAGGCTGGTCCCTCTACCGAACCCAGCTCTATCCCAATTGGTTCAGAAGTCGACTGTCTTTGCTTCATCACAGAGAACCCTTTAACCTTCATCTCTTGATTTTCTCGCCTTAGCAGTTAAGAAAAGATTTGGGATCTTGAAAGACAGTATAGACTTCCTAGAAGAATACAAGTCAATGTCAACCAGAAGACAATACGAATCATCTAGGAAGAAGTGGATTTCTTATGTTAATGCAAAAATACACAATCTGTTCTCATTACTTGCCTCCAAATTATAACATCTCATATGATGATATAGTAGAAGTGATTAAACAACTCCCACAACCTTTTCTCTTACTAGGAGATCTTAATAGTAGACATCCTTTATGGGGTGATGTTTTGACAAACGCAAGGGGTAATATTATATCATCAATTTTGGAGAATGAAGATGTCGGACTCCTTAATACAGGAGAGCCCACACATTTTCATGTAAAGACAGGTACCTTGTCCTGCATTGACCTATCAGTTTCAAGCTCTTACCTGTCTTCTCGATTTTAATTGGAAAACATTAGATGATTGGCATACTAGTGATCGTGCACCAATCATTATAAACACCAACAATGGTCCACCTTTACAGAGAACGCCTCAATGGAATCTTGACAAGGCGGACTGGGATAGATTTCGGGATTTAAGTGAAATTGAAGGAAATGCAGAACAGTTTTAAAGTGTTGATGATGCCATAGACTTACTCAATGGAACTCTCCACATAGCAGGTGTCAATTCCATTCCCAAAACAACAGGGATATTCAGACAACGACCAGTCCCGTTGTGGTCATCAGAACTAACTGCCCTGCACAGAGCCACAAGAAAGTCTTTAACTGGATTGTGCATGCGCCGTACTGAGGAGAATTTAATCATATACAAGAAATGTAGAGCACAGTTCTGTCATGACATGAAAGAAGCTATGCCCCAGTCTTGGATGTCATTTGTTTCCTCCATTAACAGTAGAACACCAACTTCATCTGTGTGGAGGAAAATCAAAAAAATAGCAGGCAAATTCACTCCACACCCACCACCACTGTTAAAGGTAAATGGCCAGTATATGACTGGAGCAACCGAAGTTAGCAATGCCCTGGCTGACCATTTTTCAAATGTATCGTGCAAGTGTGAAGCAGTTCCTGGTCACCAGTATAGGAGCATTGAAGAAAAGAAAGTTTTAAATTTCGCAACAAGAAAGCAAGAGTCATACAATTCTCCTTTTACTGAAAGAGAATTTGATTCTGCTCTTGCTACGTGTAACGATACAGCCCCTGGACCCGATAGAATTCCATATGCAATGATTAAACACGTACCTTTTAATACAAAGTTATTCATTTTAAGCATTTTTAATAGAATATTGCATGATCATAGTTATCCAAGTGTTTGGGAACTAGCCATTATTTGAGCCTTTTTAAAACCCGGTAAGGACAAGTTTTTAGCAGCAAATTATAGGCCAATTGCATTGACATCTTGTTTGTGCAAAATCATGGAGATGGTCAATGTAAGACTGATGTGGTACCTTGAAAAGAAGGGTTTTTATCACCCATTCAATGTGGATTCAGAAAAATGCACTCAACGACTGATGTGCTGATACGACTTGAGTCCTCCATTTGTGAAGCCTTTGCTTCCAAACAGCACCATGTGACACTTTTTTTGATCTTGAAAAGGCATATGATACCACATGGAGATATGGTATACTTAAAAGAATCTGTGAGTTTGGATTAAGAGGAGAGCTACCACTATTTATTCAGTCATTTCTTTCACATAGAGTTTTCCAAGTGAGAGTTGGGGAAGCTCTATCAGAAAGTAAATGCCAGGAAGGAGGAGCTCCTCAGGGTAGTGTGCTGAGTGTAACCTTTTTGCAATAGCAATTAATGTGATATCTTCAGTCATTCCATGGAATGTTCTCGCAACATTATTTATGGATGATCTCTCTATATCATTTGCTGGAGCTAGAATGGCAATGGTTGAGCGAAAAATACAACTCTCTCGATAAAATTATCCAGTGGCCCGTTATGAATGGATTTAACTTCTCGACAAGTAAAACTACATTTGTCCATTTCTGTCGTATCCGGGGAGTACATCCAGACCCGGATATATACATTAAAGGTCAACGGATCCCCTGTGCAAGTGAAGCTAAATATTTAGGGATGATATTTGATAGTGGGCTTACATGGGTTTCTCACTTAAAAGCATTAAAAGCTAAATGTCTTGAGGCTCTGAATCTTTTAAAAGTACTGTCCCATACATCATGGGGGGCAGACGGCAATACTATTTTAAAATTATACAAGGCCTTGATTTTATCCAAAATTAGTTATGGATGCGAAATATACTCCTCAGCCACCCCAAGCCAGTTAAAAGTATTAGATTCTATACATCATGCTAGTATTAGATTGTCCACAGGACCCTTTAGAACCTCACCTATCACAAGTCTCCTTGTTGATGCTGGGGAGTTGCCTCTAGACCTTTACCGAATGTCCTCTATTATTCGGTATTGGTTTAGATTGCAAAGACTCCCTAATTCTTCAGCCTTTCAGACTGCAAGCCTTGTAAGGCACTCAACATACTTTGAGTTGCACCCAAAATCTCCTCAACCTTTTGGGTTTCAGGTGAAACAATTATTAAACAATCGGAATATAATAAGAATTAAGGTGCTTCCATTCAAGGTATCATCAATGCCTCCATGGAAATTACCTGACGTATCTTTTTGTAAATACTTTATTGGAGTTAAGAAGAATATGACTGACTTAGAATCCAGGTCTCTTTTTATGGAACATGTTGCAGAACATAGGGGATCGACTTTTATATATACTGATGGCTCCAAATCTGATGCTGGCATTGGATTTGGAGTACATAGTAATGATTTTAATTGTAGAGGTGCACTTCCTCTGACCGCTTCCATATTTACTGCCGAACTGTATGGCATATTAACCGCTATTGAGAAAATAGCGTTGGAGAAGGAGGGTAATTTTACAATTTTTAGTGATTCAAGGAGTGTCCTTCAAGTTATGGAAGTTTTTAATTCTAATAACCCTCTAGTTTTAAAGATTTTAGAATGGCTTTTCCTTATTGGACGGAGAGGTATAACAGTTCAATTTTGTTGGGTTCCAGCACATGTAGGTGTGTCCGGAAATGAGAAGGCAGATTCACTGGCTAAGGAGGCTGCATCCGAGTTGCTGCCAAGAAGGTATCCCATTCCCTGTAATGATTTCTTACCTGACATCAAGAAATTGGTTTGCAATAAATGGCAACAGCAATGGGATAGTCAAGATGGCAGTCAAGATGGCAATAAAATGAGGGAAGTAACAAATGACATATCTCCTTGGAGGTATAATATGATACCCCGAAAATGGGAGACGTCTCTTTGTCGTCTCCGTATTGGTCACACTCGGTTGACACATGAGTTTCTGCTGAAGGGCCAACACCAACCGTATTGTGACAACTGTTTAGTACCTCTAACAGTAAGGCATTTGTTGACCGAATGCCCCAATTATAACAACTTGCGGAATAGATATTTTTTTGAGGCTCGAGGTGAGGGTGGCAGGTTCATCCTTGCCAAGATTCTTGGAAATGATGTGTCCTACCATGCAAGTGGCATTTTTAGATTTATTTCAGAAGCAGGTCTTCTGAAAAATATTTAACTTTTATGACATTCAATTTTTATGATTTTAATTGAATACTCTTTAATTTTTTATTTTATTTCATTTTTTATTTTTGTATACATAAATTAAATGTTACCGGCGTCAATGACCTTAGATATCAGGATGCCCGAAAACTTTAAATCATTCATTCATTTATAATTTTTAGTGATGCAAGGAGTGTTCTTCAAGCTTTAGAAGTTTTTAATTCTAATAACCCTCTAGTTTTAAAGATTTTAGAATGGCTTTTTATTATTGGACAGAGAGGTGTAACAGTTCGATTTTGTTGGGTTCCAGCACATGTAGGTGTGTGTGGGAAGGAGAAGGCAGATTTACTAGTGAAGAATGCGGCATCCGAGTTGCTACCAAGGAGGTATCCTATTCCCTGTAATGATATCCTACCTTACATCAAGAAATTGGTTTGTAATAAATGGCAACAGCACTGGGATAGTCTAGATGGCAATAAAATGAGGGAAGTAACAAATGTCATATCACCTTGGAGGTATAACATGATGCCCCGAAAATGGGAGACGACTCTTTGTTGTCTCCGTATTGGTCACACACGGTTGACACACGAGTTTCTGCTGAAGGGCCAACACCAACCGTATTGCGAGGACTGTTTAGTACCTTTAACAGTGAGGCATTTGTTGACCGAATGCCCTAATTTTAATAACATAAGAAATAGATATCTGTTTGAAGCTCGAGGTGAGGATGGCAGGTTCATCCTTGCCAAGATTCTTGGACATGATGTGTCCTACTATGCGAGCGCCATTTTTAGATTTATTTCAGAAGCAGGTCTTTCTAAAACTATTTAACTATTATAATGACTTCTTAACTTTCATGGTTTTGATTAAATTCCCTTTTATTTTTCATATATAATAAATGCTATCGGCGTCAATGACCTTAAATGTCAGGATGCCAGAAAACTTTCAATCAATCAATCATTCAATCTATGTACAGTAGAGTGTCTAAAGGTCTATCTTCGAAGAACTTCAGAATTCAGGGCAGGACACCTCTTCAAAGGCGAAACCTCAGGATCAAACTTATCCCTAAAACAACTGAGGGGGAAGCTCACTTACTTCATTCGCAGAGCGGATCCTGATAGTACACCTGCAGGTCATGATCAGAGAAAGATTGCTTCCTCGCTGAACTTTTTTCAGTATATGGACTTTGAGCGACTCCACTCATACACTGGTTGGAAATCCTCCAGAGTCTTCTATAAACATTATGCTGTGCAAGTGCAAGCCTTAAAACATTTTGTGGTGGCGGTAGGTAGTGTGGTGAAACCTGTCGTCTAGTGCTGCGATGAACAGTGGGGTGAAAAGGTGTTGACACCTTCAGTGCAATACCCCTTTTATTAAGTGTCATCCTGGTGACACTAGGATTGATCTTTATAAGTGCAGAATTATACCAAAGACACCAGTGCCATGTGTACACTTGTACGCAGTGTTGGTAATTATCCAACATTTACAGTGAAAATTATCTTCAATAATTTTTCAATTGATTTTGAGTGGCTAATAACTTTTTTTCCCTTTCAGGTACAAAATATATTTATCTTTTATATGTTGGATGTATAATTCTATTGCTAATTTTTAATACACCATTTGTTACATTTAGTTGTCTATTCAATAAATGTAGAATGTGTATTTGCGTCTTATTAGCCCCAAATGTAGTTAAATAAAATTAGACGGATCTTCTAACTTATTTTCCTAAGTAAAATTCATACTTGAGGGTACTTATATATATGAACAAAATATCTGAATGATATTTACATTTGTTCCTATATAGATACAGACCTTGTTTCTACTGTCGAGTACAACATTTCCCTGCAGGGGGCAGGAAGCCCTAACATTGTTCCATGCTTAGTGGTGATTACGTATAACGGTATCGTCATATATTTCTGTGGTCTGGATGACCATATAGAAGCTGACCCAAGGTTGAGGCACTAATACAAACCCACAGATACAATACTTTTAAGTAATTCTCTGGTAAACTTCCATTTGGACGACATGGCTTGAGCCCAAAAAACGGATTTTGAAGCAAAGCAAAAAATCTATTTTTGGGTGAGATGGCCATGTCGTCCTGATGGACCCACCCTCCTTTTCTAAAAAAAAGTATTATATAACTATCCCCACCCAAAACTACTCTATCTGTAGCACCATGCTTAATTGCTTCAAGGAATGGGTAGTCAAATTGGATCCTGTAATAGTACGGGAGGGGGATCCACTGGGTAACCTTGATGACGGCTCCCTTTCAATTTCGCCACTCTTCCCCCTCAGAGCAAAAACTCTATTCGGGGTGAAGATTGCCATGTGCCGTATCAAGAAATACATCCCCTAATATTATGCGATATCCTTAAGAAAAATTTTAAGGATACTCGCGCCAGGAGTTAGAATTCTGGACACCTATGGTCAATTCTCTGGGAGTATCACTGTAGACAAATATCCCTTAGAAAGCTGCCAATAGGAAGCTTCCATCAGGACGATCTGGCCATCTCTCCCAAAAATAGATTTTTCGCTTTACTTCAAAATTCGTTTATTTCAATAGGAGACTTTTTAGATACACATTCATCATTTACATAATTAGGGATATCCACAACATGCGTATCACTTATCTCCACACTTTCTTCATCTTCATCCGATAAATGAAGCTTGAAATCATCATCATCATATCTCCAGTCAGGCTCAACAAAATCCTCGCCTTCTTCACTATCAATAGGGGAGGGAGGGAAACGATCCTCCTAGAACACACAAGGGCTAAACACCTGGCAGTGAAATAGATGAAAACGGCAGGATGTATCACTTTCGATGAGAGGTTGGCCATCCTCGTGGCTCCAGACAAAATGGCCTTCCCCTTTGCCTCGAAGGGCTACGTGGCAGTGGAGAAAGCCATCGTGAAGGTAAGCCTCTCCCAGCTTTGGAAGAGTGCAAACCGGTCTCACTTATCTTACCACATGATGCCGACCACTGGACCGACGTCCAGTTTACTTTTGCTGAGGGTAAACTGGATAAGGATGCGACTGGCCGTCAGTTTAATGAGAAGCTGCCCAGGATTCCTGAACACCTTCTTAAGGCTGAGCTGGAGGCCCAAGAAAGGTTGTCAGCATCAATGTGTCTGCAGTGCTTCATGGAGATGATAATCAGGAATTTTACAGGTGCCCCAGTCTTTTCCTTGTTGGCGAAATCTCATCTCGCCACCTTTATGAAGGACCTCTATGCTTTCTTTCAGGCCTGTAGAGAGCGTATACTTGCCACAGCTACCATCCACCACAAGCCGAAACGTCTCATCGACTCTAGCATCTGGGTTAAAAACCTGTTTCCTCAGAAGTTGGTGAAGGAAGTCACGGATAAGGCTGTTGCAGAGAACAAGACCCTTTTCCAGAAGTGGGGGATCTTCTTGAAGAGGAAGTTTACCCCTGGGGGAGGCCCACAACCCAAGAGGTCTCGTAAACCGACCTATCATCGGAGGTCGTTTGCTCCTCCCCCTGCCGCCAACCCTCAGACAGTCTACGCTGTGCCCAAGTAAGTGGTGACACAATCCCCAGCCTTCAACCCTGTGTATGAGCAAAGGTCGTCTTCCTTTCAATCTCCCAAAAATGAAAAAGGGGGCAGAGGCTGCCCTGACAGAGGAGGCAAGTCCAGGGGTCTGGGATATCGAGACGGCAGAGGAGGAAGAGGTTTACGTCCTCAACACAAACAATGAAGGTCTCCCGGTTGGGGTACGGCTGGCCTTGTTCAAGGACTGTTGATCCTCCAGTCCTTGGGCACAAAGCGTCATTTCCAATGGCTTGTGTTGTAAGTGGAAACAATGGCCACCAATGCTCAGGAGATTCTTCCAGAAAACAACACCTCATCTGGAACAATATCTACAAGACCTGAAGATAAGAGTTATCCGTTGCACGAGATCTATGAGATTTCAAGGTCATCTATTTTGCGTGCCAAAGAAAGATTCGAGCATACCTTAAACTAATCTCGACTTTTCCTGTCTAAACCTGTTCATTCAGTGTGACAGGTTCCGGATGCAGACTTTCGCGGATACGGACCTTATTACTCCTGGAGGCTTACACCGTCTCTATAGATCTTACTGACGCTTATTGACATCTTCCGATAGGTCGACACTTCTCCCCCTACCTTGGTTTCAGCCTAGAGAGAAAGGGCTATGTATTGAGAGCTATGCCATTCGGGCTTAACATAGCTCCAAGGATTTTCACGAAGATTATCGACGCAGTCGTACAACAACTTCGGGAGAAAGGCCTTAAAGTAGCGGCATATTTGGACGACTGACTAGTGTGGTCTCCCTCAGCACTGGAGTGATCTGAAGCAGCCACTCGAGTTCTACGGTTCCTTCAATCCCTCGGATTTCAGATCAACTTCAAGAAATCAAGACTAGCCCCAGCTCAGGACTTCCAGTGGTTGGGGATTCGTTGGAACCTCAAGTCTCACTCTCTATTTATTCCTCCCTCTAAGAGAAAGGAAATAGCAAAGTCAGTCAGGTCCCTGATCAAATCGGGGACGATCACCAAGCAACGCCAGAGAGGGTTCTAGGATATTTACAATGCGCCTCAGTAACGAACCCTGCCCTCAAGGTACGACTCAAGGATGCAAGTAGAGTTTGGAAAAGGAGAGCCTCCAAAGTTCTTCGCGACCATCAGAAGCAGATTCTGGTTTTACTGCGCAAGCAACTTCGACAGTGGTCCACTGCCAAAAGTCTTTCACAGATGGTACCGTTGCGTTTTCCTCCTCCAGTAGTGACACTTAATACAGATGCCTTTTTGGATGGTTTGGGGGGGTCATACCCCGCTCAAGAAAGTGCAAGGCCGATGGTCTCAGAAATTTTAACATTCCACATCAATATTCTGGAGGCCATGGGGGTCTTCGTGACCCTCAATAAATTACACTTGAAAGAGAACATCCATATCCATCTAGTCCTTGACAGCAAGGTGATCGTCCATTGCATCAACAGACAAGGGTCGAGGTCTCCCCAAATGAACCACGTAATGATATCCATCTTTACGTTGGCTAAAAAGAAAAGTTGGCACCTGTCAGCATCCCACCTTCAGGGAGTAAGAAACGGAAATCTATTTTTGGGTGAGATAGCCATGTCGTCGTGATGGAAGGTTCCTTCAGTAGCTTCCTAAGGGTATATATGACTACAGTAGATATTCCCAGAGAATTAAACTAAAGGTTTCACAGAATTCTAAGTTCTGGCGCGATATCGTATAATAACAGAGGACGTATGCTTGACACGCCACTTAGCTATCTGCACCCCACATAGCGTTTATGCTTCGAGGGGGAAGTGTGGCAAGTTATTGGAGGAGCCATTACAAAGTTCTCCTCCTCCGTTACTGTAACGGTATTCGGCGACATCAACATCCGGTCGCCATGTTGGCCGCCATCTTGGTTGACGTAACCGATGCGCGCCATCCTCATTCCTTCCGGCGTTTATGCCAGCCTCCATGATACAATAAGATTGGGAGGGGCCTGTCAGGGCCGAATAGAGAACAAGGGTGGGTCCATCAGGACGACAAGGCTATCTCCCCCAAAAATAGATTTTTCCCTTCGCTCAAAATCCTTTTTTTTGGAAGTGTACCAGAGAATTAATGTATCGTGGATTTTTCCCTTTTTGTAGTGCCTTTCGACTTCTAAGCAATATTCCTTTGGTCTGATGACCACAGAGACCTGTGACATATCCGTTACATGTCACTTCAGATAAGCATATACCATGTTACTGCTTCCTGCCCCCCTGGCAGGGAAGTCCTATTTGGATGCAAGGAACATCTTGAAGTTACTTGATAGAGGAACTCACCTAGTCTTGGAGATACCTGCCAGTCCCAGGGCCAGATAGAAGAAGGTAAGTATAATCGTGTTGGAACAAGTTACCTTGGTTTAGATGAGTTTGGATCAAGAGAAACAATATTATAATATTGTTCATAATATTCAAATAATAGGGTAATAAAATTCTGTAACAGAGAGGGCAAAATGAGACGCACAGGGTAACCAAATTCTCTTTTATTCAGTAAAACAGAATTAGCATGAAATAAGCAAATTTTAAAATATGAAATGCAATTAAAAACATAGACTAAAGACATCAGAAGAAGTGGGTATGGAATCTGAAAAGGAAAAACTTGCCATTACACACATAAGTTCCGGAGGAACTATAAAGTCTTTCTAGGAAGTCTTATATACACTTCATGTTAAAACATGTGGCACATGTGCTTCTCTCTATGTTACTTCACCTTTGTAGAAGAACAGTCCTTAGTGTCACAAGGCGGCACTTGAAATCTCTATGTTTCGCACTAGGGTCAACACAGGCACCCATGGAGTTAGAGTCCCGAATATCTCACTGTTCTACGCAGCATAAGTAGCAGGTTTTAGCACACTAGCTGCTGCTACAACGAAGCGCTTCAACTCATGCACTTGCTCCGCGTAGTGTTTGAAAAACACTCTTGAGGATTTCCAGCCAGTGAACGAGCGAAGACTCTCGAATTCCATTGAATGGAAAAAATTCAGGGAAGAGGCAACTTTCCTGGGATCATGACCTGCGGGTGAACTGTAAGGATCCGCTATGCGAATAATGTAGATGATCTTCGCCCTTAGTTGTTTGAGTTACAAATCAGATCCTGATGTTTCTCCTTTAAAGAGCTGTCCTCCGCCAAAGTCTGAAGTTCTTCGAAAATAGACCTTTAGACTCTCCACTGGGCATAGAGAGATATCTTCCTTCAGAGGGCAGATTCTCCAGGGGCCCCACCGTTTGGTGGGAAGCTCATTCTTGGCGAGAAACGTTGGGTCAGGAAAGCGGGTGAGTTTGCCTGTGTCAGCAAACTGTATCTGGCCCTCTTCTCTTGATAAAGTCACAATCTCACTGACTCGGGCTCCCGAGGCAAGACCAAAAAGGAAAACCCTTTTTGAGTCAAATATTTCAGAGGGCAAGACTCGTTGTCCAAACTTGAGGCAAATTGGAGCACTTTGTCGAGAGACCAGGAGAAGGGTCTCGGTGGAGGTGCAGGACGGAGTCTAGCACATGCCTTTGGCAGCTTGTTAAAGATGTCGTCGGGCAAATCGATCTGGAAGGCATACAGTAGTGGTCTTGTCAAGGCCGATTTGCAGGTAGAAATTGTGTTGGCTGCCAAGCCCTGTCCATGAAGGTGAATAAAGAAGGACAGACAAAAATCTATAGAGATTTCTGTAGGATTTTTAGCCTTGACGAGGGACACCCATTTCTTCCAGGAAGGCTCGTAGTGCCTTCTGGTAGATTTAGTTTTGTATTCCTCTAGGAAGTCCAAACTCTTCTTCGAAATCCCAAACCTCTTCTTAACGGCTAGGGAGAGAAAATCATGAGATGTAGGTCTCGGGTTTTCCTTGATGAAGCGAAGACAGTCAACTTCTGAACTTGCTGGGAGAGAACTGGGTCCGGCAGGGGAATTAGCTTGGGTTTTAACTCCAGGATTAGGGGGAACCAGTTGCTCCGGGGCCACTTGGGTGTCACTAGGGCTGCTGTTCCTTGGAAGGTTCTCAGCTTGGTGAAGACTTTCAGCAGAAGGTTAGGTGGAGGGAACAGGTAAATCTTGGACCATCTGTTCCAGTCCAGGGACATGGCGTCCACTGCTTCCGCTCTGGGGTCCTCGTATGGGGCCACGTAACGAGGAAGTTGTTTGTTGCCGCTTGTCGCAAAGAGGTTGATCTGCAGTTCCGGGACCTGGCGAGAGATGAAGGAGAATGAGTCTGCGTGTAGGGACCATTCTGACTCTATCGGGGTTGTCCTTGATAGAGCATCCGCCGTCACGTTGCGGAATCCTTGTAGGTGAACTGCTGAGAGGTGCCATCTCTTCTTGTCCGCTAGGCGGAAGATGGGCAGTAACACTTGGTTGAGTTGGGGCGATCTTGAGCCCTGACGGTTGAGACATCTGACCACAACGGCGCTGTCCAGAGTTAGACGGATGTGGGATGAGGGGTATGGAGACAGCCGCTTCAGAGAAAGAAGGACCGCCATGGCCTCCAAGAAGTTGATGTGAAACGTCTTGAATAGGGGAGACCATGTTCCTTGAACTTGTCGTTGATGGGTATAACCCCCCCCCCCCCCCATCCTTCTAGCGATGCATCCGTGTGGATAACGACCGACGCAACCGGTGGTTGAAGGGGAACTGATCTTCTCAGGTTCTTTGCCTCCGACCGTTAGCTTTAGGAGTGAGCAAAGCCTGGTTGGTAAAGGTCTCTTGAGATCTCTTCGAGCGATGGATGCGTATCTTCTCCAGACTCCCAATGCATCCTTTAGCTGTGCTCTTAGCACTGGGTCTGTCACTGAAGCGAACTGGAGGGAGCCGAGCACCTGCTCCTGTCGACGTCTTGAAATCCGTTTGGATTTTAGGAGTGTCTTGACAGATCCTGCTATTTCCTTCCTTTTCTTCAGAGGGATGGAAAGACGGTGTGACTGAAGGTTCCAATGGATTCCTAGCCATTGGAACTTCTGAGCTGGAGAAAGTCGAGACTTCTTGGTGTTGATTTTGAAACCCAGATGTTCCAGGAATTGGGTCACATTTCTGGAAGCTTGCAAGCATTCTTCTGAGGATGCTGCCCATACCAGCCAATCATCGAGGTAATCCATCACCTAGATGCCTTGAAGGCGTAGCTGTTGGACGATCGTTTCTGCGAGCTTCGTGAAGATCCTTGGAGCTATGTTGAGTCCAAAGGGCATGGCTCTGAAGGCGTACTGCCTTCTTTGAAGCCTGAATCCTAGGTAGGAGGAGGCCTGGCGATTCATTGGAATGTGTCGGTAGGCGTCCGCCAAGTCCATTGAGACTGTGAATGCCCTTTGGGGCAGTAGGGCTCTTATGTGCTGAAGAGTTAGCATCTTGAATTTGTTGTTCACTATGAACTTGTTGAGAGGGGACAAGTCCAGAATGACTCTGAGTTTGTCGGAGTCCTTCTTGGGAACACAGAACAGTCTTCCCTGGAACCTGGTGGACTTTACCCTCTTGATCACCTTGTTCAAGAGTTCTTGGACGTATTCTTCCAGGACGGGGGTGGAGTGTTGGAAGAATTGATGGAAGGTTGGAGGTGGTGTTACCCAACTCCACCCTAGTCCGTTCTTGATGATGCTGTGAGCCCAAGGATCGAAGGTCCAACGATCCTGGAAGAGGCGGAGTCTTCCTCCCACCGGAAGCATTTCATTGCTTCTGGTTTCCCGAGGGTTTACCACCTCGGCCGCCTGCTCCCCTTCCTCCTCTCCCTCTGGAGGGACGTCGAAAGGAGTCTCTGCCGGAGCCTCTACCTTTGGGAGGAAAGGTAGTTGACTGCCTTTCGTAGGCAGGTGTGAAGACACCAGCTGAGGGACCAACTGAAAGGTCTGTTGGGGCTGAGCCACCAACTGGGGAGTAGCGGGTGCCAGAAACTGGCGCTTAGCCTGCCGCCGCTGGGGCCTAGGTTTGTTTGATTTCTTCTTAGGCTGGGGGCCCTCATCCTGAGAAGATTTCCTCAGATTTTCCCACTTGTTGAGAAGGTTCCGGTTCTGTGGCGGCTCTGTCTACGATCTCTTTCACGAGATTGTTAAGGAAGAGGTCTTTCCCCCAAATGCTGGAGGAAATCAGTTTCCGGGGTTCGTGTTTGACGGTAGCATCCGCAAACACGAATTCTCTACAGGCTCTCCGGGCCCTGATGAAGCTATAAAAGTCCTTCGTCAGGGTGGCGAGATGGGTCTTAGCTAAGACCATGTACATGTCTGGGGTCCTAGTGTCCCCGGCCATCGTCTCCAATTGCACTTGGTGAGAAAGGGAGGCGGCCAGTCTGTCTTTCGTATCCAGCTCCCGATGCAGAAGGTATTCGGAGAGCTTGGGGAGGTTTTCGTTAAACTGCCGTCCTGCGACGTCAGGCTCCAACTTTCCTACAGAGAAAGTTAACTGGATGTCTTTCCAGTTCTTGTCGTCGGGAGGGGGAGCGAGGGAGAGGAGCCTACATTCCTCCAATATAGGGCAGGGTTTCCTTTCCTCCACCACTTTCAACGCTGCCAGCAAGGACTTTTCAGCAAAGGGGAAGACCATGGTGGCAGGAGCAAGAAAGGATGGGTATTTCTTGCTTAGGGCCGGCACCTTGGAGTTGGTGTAGCCCTTGCTCTTAAGGCTGCCGGCCAGAAGAGATTGAGCCTTAGCGTGGTCAAAGACTATGACCTCCTTAGGCTCGGTTTCCTCCTTGGAAGCTGGCTTGGACTTGAGACGGATGTAACTGTCCGGATAAGATTTGAAAATGGGCCAAAACTCCACCTCTTCAAGGGGGACGGCGCCTAGCTTATCATTGACGAAAATTCGTTCACTCGTAATTGGAATGTGCTCTGCATGCCTCCAGGGGTTGGTCACTGAGCCAGGGGAAAGATCCTTAACGTTGATCTTCTTGACCGTCTGCTTCGATAGACGGAGAATCTCCCTCTTGAGGTCCTTGTGTCCTTTGCGGAACCTCTTGTCCAGGAGGGCCACTAGGGCCTGGAGACTGTCCTGGTTTTCCACTAACGACGGTGTAGGAGTGGAAGAGGTAGAGGGAATCGGTTCCATTACAGCAACGGAAGTAACAGAGGGAGCGCGGGCAACTTCGCCCTCGGAGTCCGGAGCCTCCACATGCTCCTCCTCTCCTTGACCCTCGGCCATCAGGGTCCTTTCATTGGTGTCCGACACTTCCGACATTCGTTCCACCTCGTCAAGATGGAAGTCTTGCAGTGCGTCTGATACATCCGGTTCGACCGTCAGTTGGACGCAGGGGATCTCAGCTTTGGGGATAACAGCATCCGCGGATGCCTTTGGGAAGAACAAAGCTCTCATCTTCTCGCTCGGGAGATAGGGCCCCGTGGCGTTCTTTTGGAAACCACGCATCCATTTGCGCAGTTTCTCTCGGGCAACGTCCCTGGCCTCCGCTGATGGAGGGTCCTCAAACGCAAACGCCTCATGGTGCAGGTCCTTGCAAACAGTGCAGACCTGCGGGTCCCAATACCGAAGTGTCCCTTTAGAGATGGAACAGCTGGCGTCGGTTCGGCATGTCAGGTGGCCTTAGAAGTCCGGGCGCCGAACGCTGCAGAAGGCCCTCTCACACCGGATATACTCCTCCTGTAAATGAAAGGGGGACATGAGTCTACGGAAGTCATGTTCAATGACTTAAAGTAATGACTTAAAGTAATCTTAGATTAGTATTAAAGTTACTTAACTTGATATAAGATTCCTTTTCAAGTGTAAGCTTAGGATAGGTAAGCTGGAAAAGAAGCAGAAAAGACACATACATGTGTATCCCGCCCAGCCAATTGCCGTAACCCCACACCATAAATAATTCTAGGGGCTTTTTAAGAGCCTAAAGAAATGGAAGGAATATCCATATTGGATTAAGCACAGCTTAGACTTCCTCCGGGGAATTAGTCATGGTAAAGGGGGAGCTGAATTCATTCAGTCTAGGAGAAAAGGGAGAGAAATGATTCCTCCCTATTCAGATAGGTCCCAGCAAGGGACTGTGCATGGATACACAGAGTATGCTGGAAAATTTTACTGCACAACTATACACCATAGTTTTCTGTCTAGGGTATGTACTATACCATAGATGTACTGGCTATCGTATATAGCTATACAATAGTCACTGCCGGCAGGGAAGAGGTGACAGTCCACTGAAGTATTATGATTAGGTGGCGCCGGCAGCGTGACGGCTTGCCAGAAGTGCGCCGGGCGCCGGCGAATCTCCATCGAGGGGGGGAACCCCCTCCCTGTCATCAGTATGTGGCAGAGAGAGTAGGAACCTCAGGATGATGGCAGATTGCCGGCATGTCGGCAGCCCCCGGCAGTCGGCAAGCAACCGTCGAAGGTATTCCAACACTGACGTCAATGAATGAGACAAAGAGGATACCAGGTTACACTGACGGCTGTTGCCAGCAGGATAGTGGCAGTGGACTGGCACTGATAGGTAGAGAGAAAGGATACGGAAAGAGGGAGGGAAGGGTAGTAGCTCATTACCCAAACCTTGTCTTCCTCCAGGAGGAGTGTTCAAATGAAAGAGAGAGGGAGGCAATCTTTCATCCAGCCGTAACAGAGCCGGCAGTCGGCTAGAATTGCAGATGGCGGCCCAAGGGAGGACCGAAGAACACTCTAAGATAGAGAGGTCTTCCGCCGGCAGACCAATTTGCCTAGGCTATCCCATAGTTCGACTATATGCGGGAAGCGTAGCAGCTCGGAGTAACCAAAGAAGGGACCAAGCCGAACTCACTACCCGCCGGCACGCGGTGGAGTTGTAGGACGGCGGACAGGCCAACACTAAAAGGACAGAGGGGGGAGTGGTGAGGGTCCTGAGGGGGAACGCCGACACTCCAGGGGGCGGTTCTGTTCCAGAACCAGCACTATCCCAGGTGTAGGAAGAATTCATTCTCCAGCCTAGGGTAGGTTAGTTCGAAGAAGGTACAGTACTAGTGTACTGTCCTAAACTATAAAGAAACTTAATCCCCTGGCCTGCCTAACCTAGGCTAGGGAAGCGAGTCCCAAACCAGGGAAGGCAAGTGTAGGACAAGTCGCTAGGCCACGGAGGAAGGGTCGTAACCCTACCAAGTGTGGGATAGGGGGAAGGGCAGAGCCCCCCCACCTTCGCCGACCAGCAGAGCCCAAAAGGAGAGTTCATTCACCTAGAGGGGGAGCTGGGGGTGAACGACTGGTACTCTGAGGTTCTGTCCCAAACTCAAAGCTCGTGTGCTATGACTAGGAGCGGGGAAAGAAAATCCTAGCCTAACCCCACCCGAATACGATTCGAGGTAAGGAGGGCTAGGATGTAGCCTAGGCTTCCTCAGAGGGAGGAGATTACCTTGGATAAGGTAACTGGGGAGGGGAGAAAGTATACAACAGCCCTACGTTAGGTTAGGGACAAGGGAGTCGACTACCAAGATCACCGAAACCCTTTGTATACTTCCTAGATGGTGAAAACATATGTGCAATCACTGAATCTTATATGCATAAATTCTTCATTTCATAAATTAACACTAACAACACTTATTATATCATTCATGAGAGTAAACAAAAACTGCTTAGGCTATCGAGCCTAGGGGCTAGGTTAGTACACTAGCATACAAATTGGCTATCTACACTCGCCGAAAATGGATACTATCGGCATAATATAACTAATGCCTAGCAATGAAGACTAAATAACTAATGCTGATAATTAGTTATAAAACCGGGTAAGGGTTATTCTGGCTAACTAAATAAAGCATGCGAGGCGAACAACAGCGTCCGACATGACTCCTCCGGTCAAGGCACAGCTCCGCCACAAAACACGGTATTTTAAGATAAAAAGGCGTTACTTTACGGCTAGAGCTGATTTATACAATACAAGAATATGGTACTCAACTTTCCAGAAGAAGGTGAGGCTGAAGATTGCGACATAATGGATCACTTAGCGAAAAACTGGGAAAAGCACCTTGTCATGAACGCTACGTGAGAAGGAATGAGGATGGTGCGCATCGGTGACGTCAACCAACATGGCGACCGGATGTTGACATCGCCGAGTACCGTAACAGTAACGGAGGAGGAGAACTTTGTATCGGCTCCTCCCATAACTTGCCACCGACTTCCCCCTCGAAGCGTAAACGCTCTGTGGGGTGCAGATAGCTATGTGGCGTGTCAAGCATACGTCCCCTGTTATTAAACGATATCCTAAAGGGAAACCTTATGGGTACTCGCACCAGAAGTTAGAATTCTGTGAAACCTTTAGTTTAATTCTCTGGGAATATCTACTGTAGTCATATATACCCTTAGGAAGCTACTGAAGGAACCTTCCATCAGGACGACATGGCTTGAGCCCAAATAATATGATGGCAGATTCCCTCTCTCGGACAAAACCTCTAGAGACAGAGTGGTCTCTCGACGAAAAATCATTCTGTTTCGTGCAGGATCAAGTCTCTGGACTTCAAGTGGATCTGTTTGCGACGAGTCTTAATAAGAAACTTCCCTGCTATGTAGCACCGAACGTGGATCGAGCAGCAGTGGGAATGGACGTGATGCCCCTGGATTGGAATCGTTGGACAAAGATTTACCTGTTCCCACCGTTCAACCTCTTCATGAAGGTTCTGGATAAGCTTCGATCTTTCAAAGGGACAGCTGCTCTGGTGGTTCCTCTGTGGCCAAAGAGCAACGGGTTTCCCATGGTCACGGAATTGATTTGTCTGTGAAACAGTTAAGAGGAAAAATTACTTACTTTATACGAAGAGCGGACCCAGCTAGTATGCCATGAGGTCGCGCCCCTGGGAAAGTGGCTTCCTCCTCGAACTTTTTCCAGTATATGTCCTTTGAGGGACTGCAGACATATACTGGTAAGAAGTCTACTTGGGTTTTCTTCAGGCATTATCTGAAGCAATTGGAGGAGATACGCCATTTTGTGGTGGCTGCGGGAAGTGTTATCAAACCCGCTGCAATGACATAGCCCATAATGCGTCCTTGGGCACTTCCCCAGTTTGTTATTAACAATGAGTAAATAGTTGGTGTTTGTTTCAGGAAAAAAAAAACGGATTTTGAGCAAAGCGAACAATCTATTTTTGGATGAGATAGTCATGTCATCCTGATGGAAGGTTCCTTTAGGCAGCTTACTAACTCCTGGCGCAAGTATCCTTAATATAGCTTTAAGGATATCGCATAATATCAGGGGACATATTTTTAGATACGGCACATAGCAATCTTCACCCCGAATAGATTTAACTCTTTGAGGGGGAAGAGTGGCGAACAAAAGGGGACCCGTTATCAAGGTATCCGGTGGACCTTCTCTCCGTACTACTACGGGCCATCATTCCTAACTTGCATTTAAGCTGGAATATTTGACATCCATGACCTTAGATGTCAGGATGCCTGAAAACTTTAAATCAATCAATTAAGCTGGAATAGCCACAGATAGAGTAGTTTGGGGTGGGGTCATTTAAGAAAGAAGGTTGGGTCCATCAGGACGACATGGCTATCTCACCCAAAAATAGATTTTTCGCGTTGCTCAAAATACGTTTTTTGGGCTCGTCCATGTCGTTCTGATGGAAGCTTACCAGAGAATTAACTTGAAAGTACTATATTTGTGGGTTTGTATGAGTGCCTTTACTTTGAATGAGTTCCTTATATGGTCTGCTAGACCCGTATATATGACATAGCCGTTATTTGTCATATCCACCAAGCTTGGAACTAGCTTAGGGCTTCCTGCCCCCTGCAGGGAAAGTGTCGACTTCGACTATAAGGATTCAAAGATTGTATATTCATGAGAACGCAAGGGAAACTTTCTAGAGATTACCTTTTCGTGCTTTGGACATCGGTACGTTCAAGATTCTATTAAAGGAATAGAATAAAACTCTGGACTCTTTTATTTCATTTAGTGAGGGTTAAAAGAAGACACAGATACATTTTTTCTATTTTCATAAGCTAAATAAATTGTAAATGTATACATCATAAAGTAGAAGTCTAACCTTGCATAGATAAACATCATGGTTATATATATTTCTGACCTGTAACGTAAGAAATACATATATGAATTCATTTTAAAATGCCACTCAGATGAATGTGAAGCTAAACATGTCTAGTTTCACTCAGATGTTGGATATGCATCAACACTGTGTTCAAATGTTCACACGGCACTGCTGTTATTGGTTAGATTCTGCACCTGTATAGAACAGTCTATTAATCACTGTAGTGATTTTCACTCGAATGTATTAATACCTATGCACCCGATGCACTGTTGAGTCCCAAAACAGTCCACTGTTCATCGCAGCACCAGACGACAGGTTTTATGACACTACCTGCCGCCACCACTAAGTATCTTATCTCGTGCACTTGCTTCGCATAATGTTTATAGAAGACTCTGGATGATTTCCACCCCATACATCAGTGACGCCTCTCAAAGTCATGTGTTGAAAGAAATTCAATGAAGAAGCAACTTTCCTTGTATCGTGACCTGCGGGTGTGCTGTCAGGATCCGTTCTGCGAATAAAGTAGGTGAGTTTCGCTCTCAGTTGTCCTAGGGAAAAGTTTGATCCTGAGGTTTCGCCTCGGAAAAGCTGTCCCTCCTCAAAGTCTGAAGTTCTTTTAAGATAGAACTTGAGACACACTCCTGGGCATAGAGAGACATCTTCCTACAGTGGGCAGATTCTCCAAGGGCCGATCCTTTTGGTGGGCAGCTCGTTCTTGGCAAGAGGCAAGATCAGGGAAAAGATTCAGTTCTCCTGTGTCTAGGAACTGAATATGGCCTTCATTTCTGGATAGGGCCACTATTTCACTAACTCTAGCCCCTGAGGCTATTGCAAACAGAAATATAACTTCCTGTGTTAGATCCTTTAAGGTACAATCCTCATTGTTCAGATTTGCAGCATAGTGCAAGACTTTGTCCAACAACCATGTGAGGGGCTTTGGAGGGGTTGCCGGCTTGAGTCCAGCGCATGCTTTTGGTATCTTACTGAAGATTTCACTTGTTAGGTCCACCTGAAAGGCGTACAGAAGAGGTCTAGTCAAAGTCGACTCACACGCAGTTATTGTGGTGGAAGCCATGCCTTGTTCGTGTAGGTTGATGAAGAAAGAAAGGCAGACATCTATTGATATTTCTGTTGGTTTCCTTGCTTTCATAAAGGAAACCCACTTCTTCCAAGACAATTCATATTGTCTCCTAGTTGGACTTGACTTGTACTCTTCGATGAAGTCGATTTTGTCCTTTGAGATCCCAAACCTTTTCTTCGCTGCTAGGGCGAGAAAATCATGAAATGTAGGTTGTTAGTTCTCAAGGGTGAAGCGTAAACTTTCGACTTCTGAACCAGTTGAGATAAAATTGGTCAATTCTATAACTACAGGGAACCAAATGCTTCTGGGCTACTACTGCAGTTGTTCCTCTGAAGGATCTTAGCTTTTCGAGGACTTTTAGCAGGAGATTGGTTGATGGAAACAGGTAAATCCGGTTCCGTCTGTTCCAGTCGAGAGACATGGCGTCTATTGCTCCTGCTTGAGGGTCCTCGTAAGGGGCTACATAAAGAGGTAGTTTCTTGTTGATCGTTGCAAAGAGGTCGATCTGCAGTTCCGGGACTTTTTCCGAGATGAAGGAGAATGAGTCTGCGTCTAGGGACCATTCTGTCTCTATCGGCTTTCGCCTGGATAGAGCGTCCGCCGTCACATTGCGGAACCCTTGAAGGCGAACTGCTGATAAATGCCATCTTCTTTTCCTTGCCAGGTAGAAGATAGCTAACATCACGTGATTGATGTGAGGTGATCTCGAGCCCTGTCGATTTAGACATTTTACTATCACCTCATTGTCCAGGATCAGTCTGATGTGGACTGCTCTGCGAGGGGATAGTTTCTTCAACGTTAGGAAGACTGCTATAGCCTCCGAGATGTTGATGTGAAAGGTTTTCAACTGGTGCAACCAATTCCCTTGCACTTTCCTTTCTTCCGAATGGCTTCCCCATCCTTCCAGGGAGGCGTCCGTGTGTATCACCACTGATGGCTGTGGTGGTTGCAAGAGAATTGTCCGTGCTAGGCTCTTGGCTGTTGACCCCGGCCTTAATAGCGTGCACAATTGGGTCGGGGTCAACCTTGGTTGATCTCTTCGAGCGTTTGATGTGTATCTTCTCCAGACTCCTGACGCATCCTTTAGCTGTGCTTTTAACACCGGGTCTGTCAATGCTGCAAACTGGAGAGAGCCCAATACTCTTTCCTGTTGGCATCTTGAAATCCTCTTGTGTTGGATTAGTCTCTTGACAGATCCCGCTATCTCTCTTCTCTTCTTTAATGGAATGGAGAGGTGGTGTGACTGTAAGTTCCAATGGATTCCTAACCATTGATACTTCTGAGCTGGAGAAAGGCGAGACTTCTTGCGGTTGATCTTGAAGCCCAGGTGCTCCAGGAACTGGATCTCCTCTCCGGCCGCTTGCAGACAAGTAGTCTTGGATGCTGCCCACACCAGCCAATCGTCCAGGTATGCTACTACTTGAACTCCTTCGGAGCGAAGTTGCTGGACGATTGTATCAGCTAGCTTTGTGAATATCCTTGGGGCTATGTTTAGCCCAAAGGGCATGGCTGTGAAGACATATTTTGTCTTCTGTAGCCTGAATCCTAGGTAGGAGGAGAGGGGGCGACTGACTGGTAGGTGCCAGTAAGCATCTGCCAGGTCTATTGAGATTGTGTAGGCCCCTTTTGGTAGAAGGGTCCTTATGTATTGCAAGGTAAGCATCCAGAACTTGTTGTTCTCGATAAACTTGTTGAGTGGAGACAAGTCTAGAATGACACTGAGTTTGTCCGAGTCTTTCTTGGGAACACAGAACAGCCTTCCCTGGAATTTGATGGACTTCACTATTCTTATTACCTTCTTGTTCAAGAGTTCTGAGGTATATTCTTCCAACAAGGGGGTGTAGTATTGGAAGAATTTTGGAAAAGGGGGTGAAATTTTGTTCCATTTAAACCGAGTCCATTCGTGATTAGGCTGTGGGCCCAGGGATAGAAGGTCCAACGATCCCGAAAGTGGAAAAGTCTGCCTCCTACCTGGAACATGTCATTGCTTAGAGGTTTCTGAGGACTTGTTTCCGTGACCGTGTCCTCCTCTACCCTTGGGGGTTTTCTGGAGGAGCCTCTTTTTGGGCTTTTACCTTTGTAGGGCCGAAAGGTGGTCGTGTGCCTCTCAAAACCTGGGTTGAAGACAGGTAACTGGGCCACCAGCTGCTGAGGGACAATCTGGAAGGTGGTTTGCGGCTGGGCTACCATTTGAGGCGGTCTCTTTGCCTTTCTGTTCTTAGCCTGGGGACCACTGTCTGAGGAAGATTTCCTTTTTGAAGACATCCCCCACTTTTGGAGAAGGTTCCTATTCTCCGTGGCGGCTTTGGCAATGACTTCTTGGACCACATCTTGTGGGAAAAGGTCTTTGCCCCAGATGCATGATAATATCGGCTTTCTGGGTCCGTGTTTTACCGTTGCTGCGGCAAACACATGCTCTCTACAGGTCCTCCTTGACCTGACAAAGGCATATAAATCCTTCACAAGGGTACCCATGTGGGACTTGGCTAAGACCATGTACATGTGTTGGGCTTTAGTTAGGCCTGCACACATTTCCAAGCAGTTCTGATGAGACAAGGAGGCGGCAAGTCTTTCTGTCGTTTCCTGTTCCCTTCTCAAAAGATGGTCTGGCAACTTTGAAAGGTTCTCATTAAACTGCTGGCCTGCTATCTCTGGATCCAACTTCGAGATGGAGAAGGTTAGATGTACCTCTTTCCACTTCTCTTCGCAGGTGGGCATATCTAGAGATAATGGTTTGCATTCCTCTAGAATTGGGCAGGGTTTGCCCTCTTCGACTGCTTTCATGACACAGTCGAGGGCTTTCACCGAAAAGGGGAAAGCTCTGGAGGGAGGAGCAATGAAGGTTGGGTGCTTATTGATCAATGCTGAGACTTTGGAGTTAGTATATCCGGCTCTTTTCAGGGTCTTGGTAAGGATGGCTTGTGCCTTGTCATGTTCGAAGACAATGACTTCTTTCGGTACCGTCTCCTCGCAGGATGCAGGTTCATCTCGCAGTCTCACGTAGCAATCTGGGTACGCTGATAAGCTGGGCCAGAATTGAAGATTTGGCCCCCAACTTCTCGGAGATGTAAAGCTTCCCATTCATCTTAGGCATGTGCTCCGTATACCTCCAGGGGTTGATTTCGGAGCACTGAGGGAGGTCAGATACTTTAAGGGGCATAGCAGAGCCCCTGGAAGTGCCAGGGCGTTTCCCTTCTTGTACCTCTCTCTTCGTTTCTTTGAGATCTTGCTTCATCTCTTCTTGTTCCTTCCGGAACACTGCCAACATCTGCTGGATCGACGCTAAGAGCGCCTCGCTCCTGTCGACCTGTGTAGTCGGTTGGGGAGTTGGGGCTGAAGAGGTTGACAGCATAGGTTGATATGCCGTCATGGTGAACTGGGGGTCCTCAGTCACCGTCAAAATGGATCCTTCTTCCTCTAACAGATGGTTGAACCACGTCTTCTTCAGGGCCTTCTTGCAGTAGGTCCTGTTCGGTGTCGGTGGACACCTCCAACATCCGTTCTTGGTGGATGGCCATGCCTTCAAGAGCATTAGTAATGTCCGTGTCTATTTTCAGTTGAATGAAGGGAGGCTGGACGTGTTCCTGGGGCACTATTGCACTGGATTGAGCCTTAGGGAACAGAAGGCACGTAAGAGATTCGTTAGGTAGGTAAGGTCCCACCTACGAAGGGTTTCCCTTGCTGTATCCCTTGCTTCCGTGGTGGCAGGGATATCTTCTCCAAAGCTGTTGGTCAGCAAGGTCGAGCAGTTGGACCAACCTTTCGGGTCCCAGTACCTCAGGGATCCAGATACGATGCAGCAGGGGGCATGAGACCTGCACATCGTATGCCCACAAAAGTCCTTACTCTTGTGGTTGCAGAACACAACTGCACACATCACCATTGGCTCCTCCTGTAAAGGAAAAAGGGTGAAATGAGTATACATTTGTTTATATCGTTGATATAAATGCATACTTTTAATAGTAATACTTACTGTTATATTTAATAGCTTAGGATAGTAAGCTAGAAAGGAAATAGGAAAGACACATCTGTGTTTCCTCTCCCAGGCAATCGCTGAGACCTTCGTCAATATTAATATTTAAATTCCCTATAAGGGAGAATACGGGGTGAAACGACTCCCGTATGTAGTGCCGGAGTTAGTGAATATTTATACTAACTTCTCCACCTGTAGAATATTAATACTGAACGGTGCTTTATGTGTGTCCCGATGATCAAAGGACTCATCAGGGTGTTGAGGGATTACATCAACCTCAACATGTTATGCGGTCTCAACAATAGACTGTGATAGGATACACAGAGTATGTTAGAAATACTTGTACTACTGTATTGTTGTATACTGTAGTTTTACCAATACTGAATTGTTGTATACTGTAGTTTTCCGGTATACTACCGGGGTTAGGCTAGTGCCTGGCAGCACTAACATATAGAGAGAGAGAAAGGATGGAAAGGAGGGTTTCCTCTTATTATGGTTCAGCACAATAATTGGAAGTGTAGGAGGGCTTCTGCCACCTACTGTCTCCTTGCCAGAATGAGAGTTCTAATGGAAGGGGAGGAATCCATCTAATTCTAGCTTCCATCCATCCACAACTTTTGCTGCCAGCTGTACTGCCAGTTGCAAGGTTTGTGGATGGCAGGCCAAGAGAGGACTGAAGAATTCTCAACAGTATATCGGGTTTCCCACCAGCAGCTGTCAGGGCCGGCTCCGTCTTTCCCCCCGGGGCATTCACCTCCGGTGAAGGAAGGACATAAGGAGGAAGTGGCCGCCGCTGGTAGGGTCCTGGCCGGCAATGAAGTCAACCCGCCAAGCCGGGATGACTGTCAGAATACCGGCAAAAGAATGTTGTGACAGTTAGGCCGACACTAAAGGACAGAGGGCGGAGGGGAAAGGGTCTTATAATTCATAGGGGAGAAAGGGCTGTAAACTAAGGAAGCATGGCTTCCTGTGCCAATGACGTCGTGGGCGGCAGAGGAACAAAGATTCCCCTGTCGGCGACATTGTCGGCTGCAAGACAGTACACCCTGAGCTTCCATCTTACTTCAAAACCGGGATACTCGGCGACAAAGAAGACAGACGGGGTTTACTACTCGACGGCGATGACTAAAGATAGGTGTTGCCGCCTGTAATGGCGCCAGCTCAGGGAGGGAGGAAGGGTTTAGCCTCTTTTCTCCTAAAGAGAAAAATATCAAACCTTATCCAAAAATTCTAGGGGATATATGTCCCCATCCGAATTAATAAGGAACGATATGATGAGGTTAAACATGGGGAATTACTTTACTAACATACATAACGAGTTAGGCTAGCCTAACTCCAGTGAGGACCGCGGCCAAGGTTGGTACCACGGGGGTCCCCGGCGTATACGAAAAGTAAAGTTACATATCGAAAGAGGAATAATTAAATTTGTATGCAATATCTTCACAAGTATAATTTGCCTAACTAGCTAAATTTTTATAGCTAAATACCGGGAGTGTCGCGCTACTGACTAAAAATGCATTTATAATGTGTGACAGCGGTCTCAAAATGGCCGCCTTCGGTGTCGGCTACGCTCAACCAAACACACCTAAATTATACAAATTTAACTGAGAGAAGGGAGCCTTAAAATTATACACAGGAAAGATTAGATACTCAACTTTCCAGAGGATGAAGATGCTGGAGATTGCATGATAATATTCCAAAAATCCGTAACAAACACCGGGAAAAGCGTGGAAGCACACTTAGCTTAAATGCTACAGACAAAGGAATGATGGCCTGTAATAGTACGGAGAGGTCCACCGGATACCTTGATAATGGCTCCCCTTTCGTTCGCCATCTTCCCCTCAAAATTTAAATCTATTCGGGGTGAAGATTGCTATGTGTCGTATCTAAAAATACGTCCCCTGATATTATGCGATATCCTTAGAGCTATATTAAGGATACTCGTGCCAGGAGTTAGAATTCTGGAGACCTATGGTTAATTCTCTGGGATTACCACTGTAGCAAATATCCCTTAGATAGCTACCTAAAGGGACCTTCCATCTGGACGACATGGGCGAGCCCAAAAAAGAAAAAATATAATTAATCATTTCCTTTTCAGGTTCATATGTCTCTTCGATGTTTGTTCCGTCAGTGCTACAGACTAACTGTCTAAATGTTAATTAAGCTATATCTCATTTTGTTCGGGTGATTACCCCTTTATGTACATATGTGATCATGTATCTATTGATCAGGTTTACCTTGCTATAAGTTCCTTACGGTTCATTATGTCATGTATTTGTCCCCTAATGTTATCTTTTATCTGGGTATGGATGAGATGTATTAATTTGTACATAAATTTTCCACATGTGCTTAATGATGATTGCTCGTTAACCTTTGCACTGATTCTTGTGAATAAAAGTCTGTAAGTTGTTATATGCCTTTTATTTTATGCCCTATTATGGTTATACTTTAATTACATTAGCGGCAATAAATTTAGTGTGTCTCATTATTATCCTTCCTGAACATAATTGGATTTATTTCTCCTGCCGATATTGGTTCCTTACGCCTTACCTATGATGCCTCCTTCAGTTTCGGGTTCCTTAGGGGGATTTTACAATTGTGGAAGGCGTCCTTTGGTCCTTATTGCCTCCTTGTCGGACCATCATACTTGTCAATACTGCCTCCAAACTGTTCTAGGTTATATAGTCGAGAGTGATACCTATGCTTTGACAGAGTAATCCTGTAAGTGCATTTCGATATTGGGACCTCTCTCTTTGAGACTTCCTACTGAGTCATAGGTAATTCTCTGGAACACTTCCATCAGGACAACATGGCTTGAGCTCAAAAAACGGATTTTGATGTAGGAAAAATCTATTTTTGGGTGAGATAGCCATGTCATCCTGATGCCCCACCCGTTACGTTGTCCCTCCCCGATTCCTTGTAGGATGCCTCTTTTCACAGTAGTCAGGCTGCTATGTGGAATGGCGTCATCAGTGACGTACGGTGGTACCATGAGGGGAGGGGATATGTAGCGGCTCCTCACCTATCCTTCCCCCTAGTTTCCTAGACTAGGTTAAATCTGATAGGGGTGCTGATATCTATGGTTATCTACGGATATGTCCCTGATTATACACGATATCTTAGGATCGTCGTTACGGGGTATTAGAACCCCGTGATACTTGACAGTAATTCTCTTGTAATATCACTCGCAGAAATATTATACAGTAGGTTTATTTCCTATGTATTTGATAAGAACACAAAATCTTTAAAAAACACATCTTTTTTTTTTAAGCTATGGCTATATAAAGGTGTTTATTTCCTTTCACAAAAATCTGTAAAAAAACATCTTTAGAATTTTGAAATATTTTGTCATACCACCTTGAATAAGTCTTGTCCCTCATGCCGGCGACACCAAATAAAATAGGTTAGGTTACGTTACGTTACGTTAGGTTTGCTCAGGTCTCAATGTTAACTTACCTCTCTTAGATAGTTGTTGTAGTCCACAACTGCATCATGGCTAATTCCCAGTTTCTTAACAAGTGCATAGGAAATAACCATCTTTAACTGGCCATAACTTTTTTATTTTTCATTTCTCGAAAAAAGAATTTCATTTTCAGAAATAGCATGAAAAGCTGCATTAGAAAACTGTATTTTGGTTTCATAGTTTTTGCGGTAGTGAAACTGAAAAGATCCACGACGAGTTAAGGAGATATTGGACGACAAAAGGGAACCATATGGGGAATGCTGGGGAAAAAGTCTTTTAAAAATATACAAAAAAAAAAATTATATCAATATTGAAGTAAGAAAGTATGAACAGAAAGAACTCGAAAAAGAAATAAAAAGTAAAGTGACAAATAAAATTATAAGAAAGCAGAAATGACCAATCTGAGGTTTGTAAATATCAATGACAGAAGAGATTACATATGTGAACTTAACATAAAGGAAGCAGTAATAGCAGGCTAATGAAAACAAGGTTAAATATGACAGACTTAAACGAAAATTATATGCTTGTATGTCGTGCAGTAAGGCAGATGATACAGAAGAGCATATGTTTAGCAGTAAAGAATTAAGAAAATTTAAAAGCAAGGGCTTAATAAGTAAGGAACTTAGAATCACCAACCAAAGAAGTTGCGCGGTATATTAGACAGGCTCCCTCGCACATATACTGTGACACATCCTACCTTACAAAAACTATCCTAAATTTGGATAGTATATTTTGAGCCTTGAAAAGAATACCGTTTTGCATACCGCATCTCCTCTCAGACAGTTTCATACACAGTATCTCACTTTATCATGAGATATGGAAGTTATCACTGTTTATTTCCGTTGTTGATACATATGATGCTCTTCAACATCATCTGGAAAATGTAGTCAGCATCTGAATAATGTTAGTAAATAAGTGAGATAATGTTAGGGATCATCTGAATGACATTAAATAGTTTATTCAAGCATACAGCCGACAGACCATGCAGGCTCTAATAGGATGTCATCATTGCTGAAGACCTGTAGTGATGGGTGGCGCTTACAAACTTGACCTTAACAAGTTTAAACAGGTTTGCGAGATTATTTTGGGAAAGGTAGCCCATACTAGCTTCAAAAGTAGCGGATTTGAAATAAAGGTAGCCCAATGCTAATGTGACGCGAAGAGGTAAAACCTGATGAATAGGAGGTGGGAGTGTTGGTGAAAATGGCAAAAAGGGGATCTAACTGATTGCAATAATTGCAAAGGCATCACACTTTCGTCAGTTGTAATTAAAATATATAGTATACTTATTCTAAAATGACTAGAGAGAAAGATTGATGAAAAGCTGAGAGATGAGCAAGCAGGATTTAGAAAAGGTAGATATTGTACTGACCAAAGTTCCTCTAAATATGTAAATTTAATTAAATCTGTTCATGAGCATAGCAAGTGCAAAGTTAATTTGTATCTGACAACAATGAGATACTAAACACTTCTTCACCCAAGGGGTTAATTACTGTACTGCAATTGTTCAGAGTACTTTCCTCTTGGTAAGGGTAGAAGAGACTCTTGCTATGATAAGCAGCTCTTCTAGGAGGACAACACTCCATAATTAAACCATTGTTCTCTAGTCTTGGGTAGTGCCATAGCCTCTGTACCATGGTCTTCCACTGTCTTGGGTTAGAGTTCTCATGCATGAGGGTACACTCGGGCACACTATTCTATCTTATTATGTTTTTTTTTCTTGTTTTTTAAATGGTGTGTTGGGCAGGCTTAATAGAAGGGCCATGGATGCCTGGTGGTTTACCAAGAGGTTGTCTTTTCCTTTTCTGATTCTTTTTCTTCTCAAAACCATCTTTACTGACCTCCCTTCAGTTGAAGTGACTATCCTCGAGGGTATTTAGCCTTGCATGGTGTATCGGCTCCTCCATGTTGACCAGATTTTCCGACTTTTTACTATAGTCTGTGGGTTTCATCAATCACTTTATTTATAATTCTGTACATATTGTTTTTGTTATAATTCTTGTTAATCTAGTTTTTAAGTATGATGTCTCTTTTTTATTTCTATTAATTCTTATGCTGCCTGGAGACATTGAGCAAAATCCTGGACCAGTACGTCCTAGATTTCGTCAATGTCGTCTTCTGTATTGCAATATTCGTGGTCTTCATGCAAATATTCAAGACCTTACAGTTGCGTCCAGACAGTATGATATTCTTTTGTGCTCAGAAACTTTGGTTTCTAATATGAGGCACTCATCTGAGCTCCTTATAACTGGTTTTAAGAAGCCAATAATGTTGAAATGTGATGCCATCCCTATGGCCAGGCGAAAGGCTGTGTATATTAGGACTGAGTACCCGCTTCTTATAAGTCCTGCTATCAATGTGGATGTCATGAGATTCAGGTAATAAAAGTTTGTGGCAGGTATAACAACTTTTATTTGTGTTTGATCTACCGGAATCCAGACATGGATGATTCTATCTTCGATTGTCTTCTTACCATTATGTCTAAGATACAAGAGGATGATAGAAAGGCTTCTTTTGTCTTTGTTGGTGATTTTAATGCTCACCATAGGGAGTGGTTAAGTTCTATCTCTCCTACTGATTGCCATGGCTTAAGAGCTTTAGACTTGCCTCTGAATCGGGCTGTGAGCAAATCATAAATGAAGCTACCCACAGGTCTGGTAATTGCTTGGACCTCGTATACACTGACTCCCCTGGCGTTATAACTAGTAAGGTTGGTTCTCCAGTCGGGACATATGATCATGCCTTGATTTCATTAGTAGTGAAGACTGAGCAGCCTATCTCTGATATATCATACGCTTGTAAAATTTATATAAAATCCCAAGCAGACTGGATTGGGATTTTGCATGATCTTTTGTGCTTGAATTGGCCACAATTATATAGTAGTGTAGATCCTGTTGTCCCTTTGAATGAGAATATAGTCATTGTAATTGATAGGCGTATCCCTTCTCGTGTGCTAAGGTACCGAGTGAAGGACAAACCGTGGTTCAATGATGATTGTAGACGTGCTTATTTGGAGAAGCAGGAGGCCTATCATCTTTAGAAGGGTAACAGATGCGATTTGACCTAGAATAACTATACTCAGCTTGTAGTTTTTGCTCAGAGAGTTTATGCCTCAACTGAAAAGGAGTACAATTTAACCATAAAAGAAACACTTTCTGGTACAACTCAGGAACATAAATGGTGGTCTACTCTTAATTCTGCACTCTTTGGTGTAGATGCAACAGTTCCTCCTTTACTTAAACCAGATGGCTCAGTCACTCACTGTCCAAAAGAAAAGGCAACCCTTTTGGCTGATGTTTTTTACAGTAAACAGAGTAATTAAAAACTTGAACTTCCTCATTCATGTTTTCCTGAGGCTAAACTAACTAGTTTAGCTTTTCAATCACGTGAAATTAAAGCTCTGTTGATGGACCTTGATGCTTATGGAGGTGTAGACCCAAATGGTATTTGTTCCTACACTAAATACAAACCCTCATTCTTTACTATAGGAGATATTCTAGCGCGAGCTGGAAAATACGGCAGAAAACCTTAACAAGGTCGTTAACGACCGGGCCGGTAGTTATCCCCCTGTTGGGGGTGGGGGACTGCCGGCCGGTACCTACTGAGCACCTTCAATCGAATTTTAGCCGTTGCAGTGGTAACACCGCTGCTCCCGTTTTTGTTTGACTGGCAGACTAGCCTTTTTTTAAATGTTTTTTTTTTCATTAACTTTTTCTTTTACTCTTAAAATAGATGTGATGTCCTCTAATATGAGAAAGTGTCCCGGGATTCCCCCGAAATCTTGTGGCACATTTATGTCACCATCGGAGGTGGATCCTCATTCCCTATGCCCTTCATGCAGAGGTCATAGGTGTGCTGAAGGCTCCCCCTGCCAAGTATGTAAGGAATGGTCACCTACGCAGTGGGATAAGTTCATGAAGAGGAAGAAGAAGAAATCCAAGAAGGGTTCGTTACCTCCAGGTTCGCCGTCGTAAGGTAAGGAGTCTCAGGCCTCTTCTTCGACCTCTCGATCTCTTCCTTTAGACTCTTCCTTGCCTCCTTCCTCCGGGGGGGAAGTCAAGGAAGAGCGGCACCATTGACTTAACACCCATTTCCCCGGGGCAGACGAATCAAGTTGCCCCTCCCAGTGGGATAGTTTCTTCCGTCATCGGAAATAATTCTATTACCGCTTCTATTCCAGATAACGTGCGAGCGGTATGGCCTGCCTTTGGACTCCCTGGTTCTCTTTCGGTGGAGGTGTAGAACCAGTTCCTCACAGGCATAGTTTTACCTCAGGTCTCTTCTGTTTTGGAACCCTCGGGAGTTCCGGACCTCGCCGACATCCCGTCAGCTCAATCAGCGGCCGCTGAAGTGTCAGCAGAGGTAATAACGTCAGCCCCTGCGGAGCCTACTTCGCTCCTCGCTTCCATTACTACGAAACAACGTCGCAAGCGTGATCATCGCGATACTTCCTCCTTCTCCTCCTCATCCTCCTCCTCCTCCTCCTCCTCCTCCTCGTCTTCATCCTCCTTAGAGGATAGGAGAGAGAAGAGGAAAAAGAGAGCTCGCTCTCCATCGCCAAGACGTTCTCGTCGGAGAGAAAGGCAACATAGGAAGAGACGTCATCGTTCTCGTTCTTCCTCGCTTTCTATCTCCATGAAATGTCTCGCCGAGAAGCGATAAGCGCTCTCGTCACAAACATAAGAGGAATACTTCCTCGCATTATCGCTCTGCTTCGCGATCGTCTTCCTCTCGCGGGGAATCATCTAGGCGTTATAAGAAGAAGAGCTCTACAAGACGTTCACGCTCTTGTTTACGAGAGAGTTCTCTCAAGCGCAATAAACGCTCCCGTTGCGGCGAGGTTAAATCTGATCGCGCCCAGAGCGCAACCAAGGAAAGAGAACACTCTGAGCACGATTCCTCTCCTTCACATTATATCGCGAGGAGCTCAGTTCGCGCTGGGGAAGCGAGAGAGAACACTTCTTCTTGCCGTCGCTTAGTATCATCAGAGAGAGAGCGCTCCCGTACGTCAAACTTCCGAGCGCGCAAGTCTCCGGACATATCCGCGCGAGGTCATTCACCACGCCCTCGCGTTTCAGACAGAACAGCTCCCATTCCCGTACTTTCTAATGAGTTACGAAATATGGGCTTCGCGAGAACTTCGGAAGAAGACGCAGGGGTTCAGCCCTTCTCCTCTTCGACTGAGAACAGAGGAGAAAGGCCAGGCCGCCGATCAACGCATTCTCTTATCGAGACAGTACCGTTAATTTGGTCGCCTTCGCCTAAACCTTCAACTTCCAGGCAAGATCTTGCGCGCGCGGTGCCATCAACCAGCGCTCAGCCTTCCTCTGGATTGTCGGCAATGGAGTATGTTACCTCGCCGTTACCTTCAGACATTCGGGCTTCGACTGCCCTCCCTCACGAGGAATTATCGCGATCTGAAGATTCCTCGGAGGAACAACCATTAAAAGATTTAAAGTCCACCTATCTGAGATGTGTAACATCTCAGGTCTCAGAGATTTACACCTGTCACATCGCCATACCGACGCTCCAGCTTTAGACAGGCTATGTCGTCCTCCACCAAACCCTAAGACCAGAATCGAACTTCCCTGGTCTATTCACACTGCAGGCCGTCTGAGGAAGGTCTCGTGGGCGGTCTCGGGGGAAACGAGTTCCTTGAAGTCTCAAGGATCCCATAAACTGCTGCAGTTTCCATTTTTGAGGCAAAGGCGCTTTTACAAGGTCAGAGACGCCAACCCTTCGCCTCTGACACTAGATCCCCCCACAGCAAGGCTTACACCTGGCTGCTTTGCAGAGAGACACTCTTCCCTTCCAGTCTCCTTCACTGCCGCAGAAGCCTCGACAATGGAAGCAGCGTCAATGTCTCTTCTAGAGGCACTATCCTGGTTTGACACATGGTCTGGCACAGTGGGCTACCTTGCAAGTCACGAGGACCTTTCAAACCAAAATTCCATGCAGTCCCTGCAGGAAGTCCTGGCTGCTAGGGCCAAGACAATGGACTTTCTAACTGCTACGGCTGCAACGATGTGGGGCAACTGGATTCTCAAAAGGAGGGAATCAGTAGTCTCCAGACTGCATAGGAGCATCGGTAAATCTGAGAAATTGGATTTGAGGAACTCTGATCTTCTACAACCTCTTCTCTAGACAAGCAGTCTCCTCTACCTAGGAGACTTGGAGGAAGGAGACTCAGGACACCGCAATGCAAAAGGCTGCTTCCTTTCGTCCAATGCAACAGCAGCCAACTTCACAACCCAAGGCAACAATCGCAACTCCACTGCCAGCCAGGAACCTCAGCCGCGCCTCTTTTACACCCAAACCTACGGGCAGAGGAAAGTCGGCTCCTCCTAAGGCTAAAGGCAGAGGGAGCAACCCTAGACAGAAATAGGGTCACGACTCCCCCCTCACAGTGCGTAGGGGGGGGTGCCTGCAGGGGAGTTGGAGGAGGTGGAAAGCTATGGGGGCCATGCAATGGACCATAAGAGTGCTTCGTTGGGGATACCGCATTCCCTTCATAGACTCTCCTCCTCCTCTAATTCCTCCCCTGATCTCGTCCTCCCAGGTCCCTCGGGATCCCGGGAAACAGCAAGCCCTAGCTCAGGAGATACAGAGCATGCTTCTAAAAGACTCCATTCAAGAGGTCTCCCACGCTTCCCCGGGGTTTTTCAGTCGCCTCTTTCTGGTAGAGAAAGCCTCGGGAGGTTGGAGACCAGTGATAGATCTTTCAACTCTGAACCAGTTCGTGAAGCAGACTCCATTCAAAATGGAGACAGGGGCCTCCATGACCCAAGCGGTACGTCCAGGAGACTTCATGGCATCTGTAGACTTAAGAGATGCATATTTCCAAGTGCCAATCCATTGCACATCTCGGAAATTCCTACGCTTCCTGGTTCAGGGTCGAATCTTCAAGTTCAAAGTCCTGTGCTTCGGCCTCTCAACTGCCCCACAGGTCTTTACGAAGATCTTCGAACTCGTATCTTTGTGGGCGCACAAACATGGAATTTGTCTGCTAAGATATCTGGACGATTAGCTACTCCTGGCCTCGTCCAAGGAGCTAGCTCTGGATCATCTGAGAAGACTTCTGAATCTTTGCAAGGATCTGGGGATCCTTGTAAATGCAGAGAAGTCTTTCTTAACTCCGACCCAAGTCTTAAAGTATCTGGGTATGTCCATCAACATCCAAGCAGGGAAGTGTTTCCGTCGGAAGACAGGCTTTGGAGACTGGATCAGTCCATCGCCCATCTCTTGTCTCCGCTACCACCTTCAGCCAAGTCATGGCAGTGTCTTCTAGGCCATCTTACCTCTCTGGAAAAACTGGTTCCAGGCGGGAGATCGAGAATGAGAAGTCTCCAATGGCATCTGAAGACCCATTGGTCTCAAAAGTCAGATTCCCCATTCTTGGCAGTGGAGGTTCCAAGTCTGGTGCTAGAAGATCTTCATTGGTGGTCGACCAGAGAGAACACCCAAAAGGGCATTCCCCTCCAAAACCCGAGTCCGAAGTTAAAACTCTTTTTGGACGCGTCGCTACGGGGATGGGGTTCCCACCTATGCCCCAAATTAGCATCAGGAGTTTGGTCTCCGATAGAGAAGTCTCTCCATATAAACCACCTTGAATTATTAGCTGCCTGGAAAGGCCTAAAATTCTTTGTAGAAGATCTACACGGATGAGCGACAATTCCACAGCCGTCTCATACATCAACAAGCAAGGGGGTACTCTGGCAAGAGACTTCTGTCTGTGGGCAGAAAGCCACAACATTTCTCTTTCAACCAGGTTTATTCCGGGCCGGAGAAACATCGTGGCGGATCAGCTGAGCAGGCATCACCAAGTGCTGAGTGGAGAATGGTCTTTGGATCCTCGAGTAGCGATGACAGTAATAGCTTTGTGGGGTTTACCCACAATAGATCTGTTCGCCACCTCTCTGATTGCGAAACTTCCCCGCTACGGGTCCCCAGTTCCAGACCATCAGGCAGCGATCCAGGACGCCCTCCAACACTCCTGGGACAACCTGGACGCTTATGACTTCCCTCCCTATTGCCTGCTCAGAAGGGTGATTAACAAACTCAGGATCTCTCGGAACTGCAAACTAACACTAATAGCTCCGGCTTGGCCAAGCAGAGAGTGGTACGGAGATCTTCTTTCCCTGCTGGTTCAAGTGCCGAGGTTCCTGCCTTCAGAACCCCGTCTGTTGACGCAGCCACACAGTGGTATCCCCCACGGGAGAATCCACTTCCTGAAACTTCATGCCTGGAGGCTGTTCAGTCTCTCCTCAGAAGCTGAGGCTTTTCAGGAAAGGTTGTTGAACACATGTCCAGGCACCAGCACCAATCTTCCACAAACCTCTACCAAGCAAAATGGAGAGTGTTTGCAGCTTGGTGTAGAGGGCGAGACGTGTCTCCACTCGATCCCTCTCCTCCTTTAGTGGCAGACTTCCTAGTTTACCTCAGGGAGGAGAAACTCCTTTCAGTCTCGGCAATTAAGGGCTATCGTTCAGCCTTAAGCCTCATCTGCAGACTGAGAGGAGTTGACCTTTCCACCTCAGAAGATATCACCTTGTTGATTCGAGGTTTTGAGAGATCTTGCCCCCCAGTGGAGATTAGACCACCACCTTAGGACGTGTCCCTGGTCTTACGTTCCTTAAAGGGACCACCATATGACCCCTTATATAGGGCCTCTGATTTCTTCCTTACCCTTAAGACCGTCTTCCTAGTAGCTCTGGCCTCGGCAAAAAGGGTTAGTGAACTTCACGGTCTATCCTACGAAGTCACTTGTACTAGAGGATGGGGGGAAGTCTCTCTCAACTTCGTGCCAAGCTTTGTGGCCAAAACCCAGAATCCTTCATCTGCCGATGAGAGGTTTAGAGAATTTCAATTTTCCAGCCTCAATAGGGCAACTCAGGATACTGACCAATTGCTACTGTTCCCGGTCAGGGCACTAAGGAAATACCTGAAGCGCACCAGACCTTTCAGACCACGCCTCCGTCATCTCTTCCTCAGTACCAACAAGGTTAAGAAGAGAATCTCTCTCAACACCATCTCTTTCTGGCTCAAGAAAGTTATTGCGAGAGCCATTCACGGAGACCCTGAGGCAGCTCAACCCAAAGCCCATCAAGATAGGGGAGTGGCTGCCTCGTTGGCATTTAAGAAGAATTTCTCAGTCTCCCAAGTCTTAACAGCTGGAGTCTGGAAGCGCCAATCTACATTCCCTTCTCACTATTTATCAGATGTGACACATAGGTCTCTAAACACCTTTTCTTTAGGACCTATTGTGGCAGGTCAGCAGGTGCTGTAACTTCCTTTGCGCCCTTTCAGGGGACAGTAGCCATTGATCGAGGATTCTGAGTTACACTAGGTTTTAGAAGAACATCCATCTATCTTCTGCTACTTTCTTCCTCCCATCTGGGTATCCTAGTCTGTGACCAGTTTCGGGTGGACTCATCAATGGAAATAAGGTATGAAACTCATCTGACTCCTATCACAGGGTATAAGTTATACTCGTAGTCATGAGGGTTACCTTGTCAAGGTCATGGGAACCCTTTGTATGAAAGGGTCCTGGTATTGCTCCTGACCCTCTTCATGCTGAAACTTTGGTTTCTACGTATTTACAAACCTTCAGTCATGCTGGATTTTGGGGACCTACAAGGAAAGTTAATGGGAGATTGTTTATTAATAGAGTCTAGTCTGAGGACTATCTTCTCTAGGAATAGAGAACCCTTCGTCAACCCTGACCTCAAGACTAAGTCTCCTATAGTAAAGAATGAGGGTTTGTATTTAGTGTAGGAACAAATGACAAACTTCTTTCCTCAAATCTTCCCTCCGTCACCGCCCCCTAATATAGGCATAGCTAGAATCCGATTGAAGGTACTCAGTAGCTACAGGCCAGCAGTCCCCCACCCGCAACAGGAGGATAACTACCGGCCTGGTCATTAAGGACCTTGTTAAGGTTTTCTGCCGTATTTTCCAGCTCGCTCTAGAATATCTCCTATAGTAAAGAATTCGGGTTTGCATGTTAGGAAAAATACAAACTGTTATAAGTTTGTCATTTTTCCATTGTTTTTTTATAAAGACAGCAGATTTCTTAGCTCCAAAGTTATCTGTTATTTTGCTCAAGTTAGCAAGAAGAGGAGCTTTTAGCACTTGGAGGATTGGTAATGTTACTCCTCTATGTAAATGTGTTTGTGGTAGCTCAAGTCCCACTGATTACCACCCAATTTCCATAACTCCCATATTATCTAAAGTTTTTGAGCGTCTTCTGGCAAAACGTCTTAATAGGTTTGCTGAAGGGAATCATCTATTCCCTAGTTTGCAATTTGGTTTTCGTAAAGGCCTTGGAGCATGTGATGCCCTTCTTACAATCTCCAATGCTGTACAGAAATCCCTTGATTGAGGTCAGGAAGTTCGTATGATTGGCCTTGATTTTAGTGCTGCCTTTGACCGTGTTAATCATGAGGCCCATATTTTCAAACTCAAACAGTTGGGAATGGGTGGGTCGTTTTTTAGTATTATTATTGATTTTTCAAATAATAGATCTCAAAGAGTTGTTGATGGGCACCATAGTGAGTATAGGAATGTGATATCCGGTGTTCCACAGGGTAGTGTTCTTGGTCCATTACTTTTCATACTATATACACATGACATGTGGTTTGGCCTAAAAAACAAGCTTGTTGCATATGCAGATGAGGCTACTCTCTTTGCATCAATTCCATCCCCTGAATGTAGATTTGGGGTTGTTGAATCCCTTAATAGAGATTTAGCTAAAATTAGTGCATGGTGCAAATTATGGGGTATGAAGTTGAATCCTAACAAAACTCAAAATATGAATATAAGTAGGTCAAGGACGGTGGCTCCTCAACATCTGGATATCAGTATTGATAATGTTTCTTTAAATTTGTATGACTTTTAAAATTTTAGGTGTGATTCTCGACAGCAAATTTACTTTTGAGAAACACATTAGGTCTGTGTCTTCTTCAATTGCACAATAAATTGGCGTATTGAGAAAGTCTTTTAAGATTTTCGGTGATCAGTCTATTCTGAAGAAGTGTTTTAATTCTTTCATTTTACCTTGTTTTGAGTATTGTTCTCCTGTCTGGTGTTCAGCTGCTGATTCTCATCTTAATTCGTTGGACAGAAACTTACGGTCTATTAAATTTCTTATTCCTGAGCTAGATATCAATCTTTGGCACCGTCGTTCATTTAGTTCATTATGCAGGTTGCATAAGATTTTTCATAACTCTGACCATCCTTTACATTCAGATCTCCCTGGACAATTCTATCCTTTTTGCAATACTAGGCAGGCAGTTAATTTTAATAGCCAGGCCTTCTCCATCATGAGGCTCAATACTACACAGTATTATAGAAGTTTTATTCCAGCTGTTACCAAGTTTTGGAATGATCTTCCAAATCGGGTAGTTGAATCAGTACAACTTCAAAAGCTCAAAGTTGGAGCAAATGTTTTTATGTTGACCAGGCTGACATGAGTTTTTTATAGTTTATATATGACATATATGTTTTTGATGTTGTTAATAGTTTATATAGGACATATCTGTTTTGGCGTTGTTACTGTTTTAGAATGATTTATTGTTAACTTGTTCTAATCATTTATTTATTTCCTTATTTCCTTTCCTCACTGGGCTATTTTTCCCTATTGGAGCCCTTGAGCTTATAGCATCTTGCTTTTCCAACTAGGGTTGTAGCTTGGCTAGTAATAATAATAATAATAATAATAATAATAATAATAATGTTAGTGGAGTCCTATCAAATGAAATTCTAGTGAACACTGGAGTACTTCAAGGGAATGTGTTGTCACCTAAGTTTTTTATCTTCCTCGTGGATTTTTTATTGCATAGAACAGTAGGGGATGCTTACCTTATTGCCTTATTGCCTTATTTTTTGTTTGGGTTCCCCCAGGTCCCTCAGTGTGAGGCACCTCGTATATCCACCAGAGAGTTGCTAATGCATCTTCCGGTGTATTTTGCATCTTCCAGTCTTGGATGGTCTGGGATGCATCTTAGGTATTTATCGAGCTTATTCTTAAACACATCTACGCTCACTCCTGATATGTTTCTTAGATGAGCTGGCAGCACATTAAATAGTCGCTGCATTATCGATGCTGGTGCGTAGTGGATTAATGTCCTGTGCGCCTTTCTCAGTTTACCTGGAATGCTTTTTGGCACTATTAATCTACCTCGGCTTGCTCTTTCTGATATTCTAAGCTCCATGATGTTTTCAGCAATTCCTTCTATTTGCTTCCATGCTTGTATTATCATGTAGCGTTCTCTTCTCCTTTCTAGACTGTATAGTTTTAAAAATTGCAGTCTTTCCCAGTAGTCAAGGTCCTTAACTTCTTCTATTCTAGCAGTATAGGACCTTTGTACACTCTCTATTTGCGCAATATCCTTTTGGTAGTGTGGGTACCATATCACATTGCAGTACTCGAGTGTACTACGCACATAAGTTTTGTAAAGCATAATCATGTGTTCAGCTTTTCTTGTTTTAAAGTGTCTGAATAACATTCCCATTTTTGCTTTACATTTAGCCAACAGTGTTGCTATTTGGTCGTTGCATAACATATTCCTATTTAAAATTACACCAAGGTCTTTAATTGCTTCCTTGTTTGTGATTGTCTCATTATTAGGTCCCTTGTATGCATACACCATTCCTTCTCTGTTTCCATAATTTATTGATTCAAATTTATCGGAGTTAAATACCATCCTATTTATCTCCGCCCATTCATATATTTTGTTTAGATCTCTTTGTAGTGAGTTCCTATCTTCATCACAAGTAATTTCTCTACTTATTCTTGTGTCATCGGCGAAACTTCTCACTACGGAGTTTTCAACATCACAGTCTATGTCTGAGATCATAATAACAAATAGCAGTGCAGCTAATACCGTACCTTGTGGCACACCAGATATTACCTGGGCTTCATCTGATTTCTCGTCATTTGCAACCCCTATCTGTTTTCTGTTTTGCAGGAATTCTTTTACCCATTTTCCTATCTTTCCCACAATATTATGCTTTCTCATTTTTTTCTCCAATATGTTATGGTCTACCTTGTCAAAGGCTTTTGCAAAATCTAGATAGATCACATCTGTGTCTTTTTCATTTATCATATTATTGTATATGTTTTCATAGTGTGCTATCAGTTGGGTCTGTGTACTTTTTCCAGGTACGAAACCGTGTTGACCCATATTAAACAAATTATTTTTGACCAAATGGTTCATTATTTTCTTTTTTATTACCCTCTCATACACTTTCATAATATGTGATGTTAGACTAACAGGTATATAATTGCTTGCCTCTAGTCTTGATCCACTTTTGAAGATAGGGGTTATATAAGCTAATTTATGTTTAACATATATCTCGCTCATATCTACACTCTGTCTTAGCAGTATTGCAAGCGGCTTCGCGATAGTGTTTGCAGTTTTTTTTTAACAAAATCGCTGGAACTCCATCTGGTCCGGCTGCCGATCCATTTTTAATTTCGTTTATAGCCGTGACAATATCTGCTTCATTAATATCTATATCCGTTAGATATTCGACATTTTCTTCTCTCATTTCTGTTTCATTATTCTCATTCGCAATTCTTGGCGTGAACTCACTCTTATATTTTTCTGCTAATATGTTGCATATTTCCTTTTTTTCATTCGTTAGCCGTCCTTCAATTCTTAGAGGGCCTATTTCTATTCTCCTTTTATTCATCTTTTTTGCATAGGAGTAAAGTACTTTGGGGTTTCTTTTTATATTTTGAAGTGTCCTTTCTTCTAAGTCCCTTTTTTCATTTTCTTTCGACAGTATAATCTTTTGTTCTGCATTTTCTATCTTACATTTTATTTCCCTCATTTTCCACACATTTTTTTTTTCTTTTGCAAGATTTTTCTTCCACTTTCTAATTTTCTGAAATAAGATCCTTCTGTCTCTTGGTATGGACGTCTTTTGTTTATTGTTTTTTTTCGGTACATATTTTTCAACAATTTTCTCCAGTATTTTGTACAGTATGTCCGTATTTACCTGTATATTATCACTTATAAATACATTTTTCCATTCTTTATTCAGTTCTTCATTTATTTCTGACCATTTTATATTCTTATTGTAAAAATTATATTTTCCATATCCTTCCCAAAGTTTTGTGCTTTTATTAATTCTGTGATCACTTGCTTTGGAATGAACTATCAATTCTATGACATTGTGGTCTGAAATTCCCGTGTTATACACTATTATTTCTTTAACATAATTCACCTCATTCACAAATACTAGATCTAGGACATTTTCCTTTCTTGTTGGAATGGGGTTTATTTGTTGCATATTATGTTCTAATAGCATATCTTGAAGCTTTTCAAATTGCCTCTTATCTTCTGCGCTACTATTACTTTCTTTTTTATATGTATACATACAACCACTTTCTTCTATCCGTTCTTTCCAATCCACGAAATGAAAGTTAAAATCTCCGGATAGGAGTATATTCCAGTCTTTATGGTTTCTTCTTATGTCATCTATTTTTTCTATTATTATGTCAAACTCCTTAGTATTTGGGGGTCTGTAAACTACAATATTCACTAGTTTTTCAAATTCAAATTCTACCGCAATCAATTCACATTCTATGTTGCTGTATTTTTCACAGACTTTTCCTTGATTTATGTCTCTTCCATATATTGCGGTTCCCCCTTGATTCCTATTTTTTCTGTCTGATCTATAAGTTTGGAAACCCTTTATCTGGTCATCACTGCCAGTCTCTTGGGAATACCATGTTTCACTTATATTTAATATATCTATTTTTTCAATTTGGGTTAGTTCTTCTAGGAACTCTATTTTCCTTTTAGAGTTACTCGTGACTAAACCCTGTGCATTCATCACTATTACGGTTTGTGTTTCATTCCCATTATTTAATATTGGTAATAATATGGATTCTCCCATGCTTCCTTCCTGTTCTGATATGATGTTCTTTTCTTCATTTCTCGGAATTCTGCCATTAAAAAATCCAACTTTTCCATAATATTTGTTCTTTTGCCTTCATACTTATTTTTGTGTGTAAACCTGCAATTATCCCCATATCTGCACCAACCCCTGGCATTATATATGCATTCTTTGTAGTTGGGCTCTATTTGTGGAGATTTAGGTTGAAAGGCCTTTTTTGGTGCATAGTGCGGTATGTACGCGGCCTGCTTTTTTGTTTCTTTTTTTGTTTCATTTTTGTTTTTCTTTTCAGTTTGCTGAGTTTTCTTACTCTCATTCATAGTTGCAGGATGCATATATCGACATTTTTTGTTGAAACTGCATCCTTTTCCTTCTTTTAGGGTTTTGCATATTTTTGGATGGAGATCTCTGCATTCGTCTCCATATCCGTCTAAATACGCACATTTACCATATATTTCATAATTATGGCATATCTTTGGATGCTTGTAGTAGCATCTTTCGCCAAATTTGCAATTCCCTCTTTTCAGCCTATTACAGACTATATCTTTCTTTTCTTTTTTTTCTTGTTCTTGCTCTTCCCTAAAAGTATGTAGGTCCGGGTAGAGTCTCTTGGGTCTATTATTTGTTTCCATCTGATAATTTATTTCTTCATAAGTATGTTGTTGGATGGCATCATAAGTTATATCAATGATTTCCTCTGCATCCTTACACATATCCTGTTCCTTTTTCTCTTCTTCTTCTTCTTCTTCTTCTTCTTCTTCTTCTTCTTCTTCTTCAACTATTTGCAGCTTTAGTCTCGACTTAATTATATTTTCTATCCAGACTAAGCATGTTGAGCAGAATACCTTTGTGTCTCTATTTTTTATTTTTTGCTGTATTTCAGTACATGTGGGGTGTGTTGGAACATTACAGGCATTACATTTTCTAATCAGTTGTTGAGGATTATTAATGGAATACCATATCTTACATGTATTACACCATTTTGGCATTCTTTTTCCCAATGCATCAATCAGCATATTCACCATATTGGACTTGTTATTGTTCTTTGATGGAATGTGTTGATTGATGTAGACTTTCTTTATAAGTCTCTTTAACACTTGGATCTTCTTTGGAATTTCTTCAATTATTTTACTGATGTTTTCCGCAGATTTGTTCCTGTCTATTGGATCATATTGTTTCAATATGTCTGCGAATATTTTTCCGTCACACTGGTTGGAGTTGCTAGTGACATCTGTTGTCAATCGGTCGAGCTCCTGTTTCGCCAACTCATGAAATTTGCCTTTGCTGACTCCAGCGATGTCTCTCCACGAGTTGCCTTTGTTATACAATGCCATCTTGATCAGATTTTTATTAATTCACAAGATAACTATCCTATGCCGACGATTTCTCCCTTTTCTGCCCTCAAACTAATCACCGACTATTCACGAAAACTTGTAGCTATATTTCACTCGATAGCCTTTTTGTTATCCGCGTTAAATCAGGATATTTTTAGGGACGCACAAGTGTTCACTTCACCGGCACACAAAGAGGGTTTGGACTGGATTGGTAACAAAAAATAAGTTGACCTAGATCTAGTATGCTGATGACGCTGTCCTTATTAGCAGAACACCACAGGACTTGCAAAGCTTGCTTACCAGAATGCATGAAATATCACATGAGGTTGGGCTCAAGATAAATAGAAGAAAGACAGACAGTATGAGAACGGAATATGCAGTGGAAGATGAAATGTCATTAGAAGGCGAAAGGATTAATGAGGTGGAATCATTTTTAGAATTTGATTTTAATGAAAGATTGAAAAAAGTAAATCGAACAATGTCTCGGTTAAGAAAAATTTGAAAATCAAATTGCTTGAAATTACATAAAAAAATTTGGCTGTATATCAGTTTAGTGAGATCGGTGTTACTGTGTGGACATTAGTCGGGGTATGGCAATGAAACTATCCAACAGGTTTTGTAGATTTGAGAACAAAGCCCTCACAAGAATATTGAGAGTTGAATGGCATGACAGGATTAGAAATGAAACTATAAGAGAGATTACTCGAGTGCCATTTGTGGATGAGGTCATGATGAGGGGTAGATGGAGATGGTTTGAGCATGCTCTTCGCACTCCCTAAAGGAGATTAGCTCACCAGGCTTTCAACTGGGCTCTACAAGGCACAAGAAGAGTTGGACTATGACGCGTGAAGGAGGAGATGATGAATGGAGAAGTATTAATTTAAAAGCTCAAGATAGAGACGACTGGCGAAATCTAACCGAGGCCCTTTAGCGTCAATAGGCGTAGGGGGAGATGAGGATGATGATGATTGATAAAGTCATTAAAATTTAAATCATTTGATAACATCCTATACTGTATCATTGTATACTGAGTTAGTCCTAAATTACCATTTTGCTCGATGTCAGATTACTGGGGGTTCTGGTAAATGGTCTTATAATTCAGGTAGTACTTAATAAGAAAAAAATGTTTAGAACCCATGCCCTAACAGATGACGCTCTTAAGGTCTACAATGGATTCCAGTTTAATACTCCTCAAGATGCCAGAACTGTTATAGAAATTGTAAGTAAAGTTTATAAATTCGTTGTTTGGGAAGTCAACAAAACTAATGAACATTTCATTTTCAACAGTCATTGTCAAGAGGAAGGTGAAGCATTTGACAAGTTTCTTTCTTATTTGAGGACCCTAATTAAAACTTGTGGCTACTGTGATAACTGTTTAGACTGTATGATAAGAGATTGAATTGTCTTGGAGATAAAAGACAGTAGCGTCCAAAAGGACCTACTTAAGGTTAGAAAACTTACTTTAGACAATTGCATTGACAGATGTATAGCTGCTGAGAATGCTTATCTTAAGAATAATGTGCTATGTCCTGAAAGTGATGAAGGGCATAAAGTGTGTTATCACAAAAAACATGGTACCAAGCCACTTATTATTATTATTATTATTATTATTATTATTATTGTTATTATTATTATTACTTGCTAAGCTACAACCCTAGTTGGAAAAGCAGGATGCTATAAGCCCAGGGGTCCAACAGGGAAAATAGCTCAGTGAGGAAAGGAAAAAAGGAAAATAAAATATTTCAGGAAGAGTATATATTTCAAGAAAGTTCCTGTAGATAATAAAGAATGTCTGTTCTGTGGTTGCAAACATGTTTTAAAGAAGGAAATGTGTCCAACTTTTGGGAAAAAAATGTAGTAGATGCCTATAAACAAATAATTTTGCTCTAAAATGTTCATTTTCTGTTAATAAAAATTATACAAAATCTGGGGCCAAACAAAAGGTTAATTATAAATATGTACATCAAGTTGATGATGAGGAATCTTCCGATGCTGAGTGGATTAAAGCCAATAGTTCCTGTTGGCACGGGCCATTCCCTTGGTCGGCCCGTAGTGATGCCGAGTGGATTAAAGCCAACAGTTCCTATTGGCACGGGCCATTCCCTTGGTCGGCCCGTAGTGATGCCGAGTGGATTAAAGCCAACAGTTCCTATTGGCACGGGCCATTCCCTTGGTTGGCCCGTGGTAAGATGCTGAGAGTGAATTATACAGAACATGTTGATGAAGGTAATTATATGAAAAATATCAAATGTTGCACGCTAATATATGGTGAAAAGATATATTTTCAAATTGATACTGGTTCTACTGTCAACATTTTTATTTATAACATATGCTAAAAATTTTGAGAAAACTATAGCAAAGTGTTGTCCACTTGGAATAAAAGTAAACAAATTCCATTAGATATATGTAGAACGAACATTAATCATAAAACACAACGTATTCTGTAGAATTTATTGCTGTAAAAAATTATTATTTGCCACTGTTGGGTAAAATGGCAAGTGTTCTTGTGAATTTAATTCAGATATGTGAATATAATTTTGAAAGATTACATTCTGTTATTGTAGAAGACAATTACAAAGATGTCACTGTTGGCAAGTTGGGTGCCTTTTCTCGTGTTCAACAACCAAATGAGTATGATGATGTTAAACCTGTAGTTATGTCTGATCGTCGGGTACCTATTTCGGTTCATCCTAAGTTGAAAGGGGAACTAGACAAGCTGTTAACCTTGGTGTAATGGTGCCTGTGGAGCAGCCTATTCCTTGGTTCAGCCATAGTGCACAAAAGAAGTGGTGACATACGAGTTTGCCTTGATCCAAAAGAGCTAAACAAAGCCCTGTTGCATGAACATTTGGCTCTACCAGTTCTTGGTGATACTTTGCATGAGTTAAGGAAGTCTACTGTATTTTACAGAACCGACTTAGCATCTGGCTATTAACAAGTGAAGCTTGATGAGGTATCAAGCCTATTGATCATTTTTCAAATTAGTTTTGGTCGATTTCGATGGTTATGACTCCCTTGTGGTCTTAGTGTTTCTTCAAAAAAATTTCAGAAACATATTTTTAATAGATTTAATGATTTACCTGGTGTTGTTTGTATTGCTGATGATATCATTGTCCATGGAATAACTCTAGATGAACATAACCGTAAGCTTGAAACTTTTCTTAAAAGGTGTCATGAACAAAACTAGAAGAAATTAGTGCTCATTTATGGGTCATGTCTTTACTAAAGATGGTCTTACCTCTGATCCGGAGAAAATGAAAGCCTTATCTGAGTTTCCTACTGCCCAAGGTGTTGAAGAACTGTGTTGTTTCCTTGGTATGGTGAACTGTATAGCAAAGTTTTTACCTCATGTAACTGATATTTTAACTCCGCTTCATAATTTACTCGAAAAGGGTGTCCCTTGGAATTGGTCATAGTGCCAAGCAAAAGCATTTATACGTGTTAAAGAAATGATTGTGAATAGTCCAGCTCTTGCATACTATGATCCTAGCAAAGACTTGACACTTGAAAATGGTGCATTCGAGTATGGTTTAGGGTCGACACTCGTGCAAAAGGGAAAGCCTATATCCTTTGCAAGCCAAGCTCTCACTAATGCTGATAGGAATTATGCTCAAATTGAAAAGGAGATGCTTGCAATTCTAAATGATTTGAATAAATTTCATCATTTCACTTTAGGTCGTTTGGGGGGGTGGGGGGGAATTACTGATTACCAACCATTAGTATCTCTTGTCAGAAAACCTCTTATGTGTACACCTAAACGGCTGCAAGCAATGCTTTTTTGTGTTCAAGAATACAATTTTGAAGTACTCTACAAATCCGGTAATGATATTCCAATTACTGATGCACTGTCTCGTGCCCCTACATCTAGGTTCAAGTGTGAAGAAGTTGTATGTGAATGATGTCATTTTCCTTATTTAAGCCCTATCTTCTTGATGAAATTAGAGCAAAAACACAATCTGATACTACTTTGAAGACTTTCAAACAGACTGTCATGGAAGGTTGGCCTAAAATTAAGTATTTGATACCATAATCCCTCACACCCTATTTCAATTACAGAGATGAACTGTCAGTACAAGATGGAATAACTCTTTGAGGTGAATATGTAGTCATTCAAACATCTATTAGGTATGAAATGGAACAAAAGACAGAAGGTACATGCAGGTCATTCTGGTATAAACTCTTCTCCAAGCTGAGCCTGAGAACTAATATACAGGCCAGGAATTTCAGCACACATTAGACAATATGTAGAATTATGTTATTCCTATAAACAGCCTCAAGAGCCACTTCTGTTTTCACGCTAAGCATCCGTTAATTGTCCGCAGTCATCGCATGGTCGAAGCCGGTGGCATGTCTCTAAATCACTCAGAATTGCATATTAATTCTTATCTAGTCTTATAAAAGAGTGTTTTATATATTCTTTTACAACTGTGGTATGATTATAGTTTAGATTATTGCCAAAATTTTGCATGCTTCTCTTTCATCAGTCTTGACTTAGGCTAATCCCTACACTTAGCCCTTGCCCATTACTAGTTAATATGTACAAATACACCCTCACCTTCTGCCATGTAACCATTTGGTTCTTGTGAGGCCGCCACACCTCCATTGCTACTGATACATCATAGCAGGGAGCTGCAGCCCTGAAGGTACTCTCTGGGAGCAGTGGGTGGTGTTTTACAGTGGTCTCTGAGCAACAGTATTTCACTTATCTAATTAGCCTTATTGTCGGGCTAGGCAGCACTGGTTGTGTGGACTTGTTCCTTGTGTCTGCACTGTTGATCCTTTAGAACGAAACCAACCTTCATCTAATATTGACAGGTAGACCTTCCTTTCGTGTTCCCTTACCCATTGCTAGGCTTTCTTTCCTAGATTTTGGTATACTGGCAGCAGGTTGTGAGGACTTGTTCCCTGTGCCTATTTACTGTAGATCCCTTGGTACGACATTACTAGTTCTAATACTACAGTTAGGCCTTCCTGTCCTGCTGCTTTACTAATTTCCAAGCCTCCCTTTTCCTTTCCCCTCTCCCTCCTGCCTTGCTAGTGATTTCCTACTTGCTGTGGAACCTAGTTCCCTTCCAGTCCAGGTTTCCCTAGCATCTGATGTATCCTCAGTTCCTATATAGATGGACAGGATAGGTTGTGGGTCATCTGGTCTGGCTCTGGGTGGACGAGTTATTGATTCTTCTGTGGATTAATTCTCTCTGCTGCCTTAGAAACCACCCTTGTGTGGTCTAGTTGCCCCTTCCCCTTCCTAATTAAGCTATAAATTTTTCACTGTCCATGGAACTACAATGCTTCTGAGTATCCCTCAACTGCTATATAGCTAGACTAGCATGCACAGTGGTTTTTTTTATGGTCTAACCCTATTTAGGCAAGGAAACTAGAACCCCTAGTGGGCTCTCCTCTGCCACCTCATCAGTTGCCTGGTCTATGACTGCAGCTCCTCATCCTAAGCTATGTATCTCTTGCTGTGGAGTTTTGACTCATTTGCCTGGTCCGAAGCTCCCTGGCCGAAGCATTACCATTTAGCCATACTTCCAATTCTGCTGGCTTGAGTTCTTTTAGCTTTGGATGTGACTAAGTTGGGGGGTACCCATCTCTCCTTTCATTGGATGAGAGCCCCCCCCCCCCTCCTTTGCCTCCTTAGCTGCAGCTTTAGGTTAGTCATCTGCATCTATTTTCTCTTCCATATCTGAAGAACATTATCCTGTAAAGTTAGTTGATTGGATACCTGCTTAGTTGTCAGGATTTCCCATGAATTTACGAATTCATAGTATCCAGCTGTATTATACGGCTCTCATTATTTGAAGGGCAAATCCCCCTTCTCATGATTTAATGTTAACTACTAGGTTTTTTGGAAAATTCATTTATCTACTGTCCTCTACTAACATGTATTAGTGTGCTACTGTTATTAACACACATTGAGTATGTGTTGTTTGAGATGTTGAGTCTTGAATTAAAGTCCAGCATTGTAACTTTAAAATGGTTTATTCTCTAAAAACAATAGTGTTAAACATCTCCATCACAGGAGTATAGCTGGTTTGGTCGGATGACCAATTCAGGTGAAGTATAGATAAGAACTGCCTAAAATATCGATATCACAGATATCGTATGTTTAGTTGTCTCAGCATTTAAACACAATATGTAAACTTTACATTCGTCTAGGAAGACACCTGCATCCGGTGACGACACAATCTTTCACACGGTATGCATTTGTGTTTATGCTTCAGAAAAATGTTACATTGCTGAGGGATGCAAAATACATCCTGTTATGATTTTATCTGACTACAGCAAATCTCACGCTAGCTGCTTCTTCCACAATGACATATTACGTCATGTGTTTTAAACATGTAATAACTAACTATTACATTAGCTCGGCCAGCTATCTCAATTTTTTTTTCTAAAAATTTAACAACACGCCAAAATATGTTTACTAGGTGTGACTGGATATATGTATTAGTCTTTGTTTAACTTTAGCCATAAGCAAATGAGGACGAATGTCCAAATAGGCACATCAAAAAAAAATAATAACAATAATGCATATGAAAAGATATTACCAAAGCAAAGAAAAAAATGCATGATAAATACAGATCACATATATGGTACATTGCTAGCAAATGATTATATGGTACCCAAAAAAAAATACTGATATACATATGATTCGGTAACTTGTTAAAGAATAATTGTTACCTTTGTCAGAAACATAGACTAACACAATACGGTAATTAATAAAAATATTTGTTACCTTGGTAAAGATTCAATTTTAGTGCACAAACACGAATTCCTGGTACGTACACGTACCACGGTTTCGTACATACATATATATATTTATATACAGGGCTTATATATTTTATTAGATGCCCATAGATTCTGTTATTTTTATTTTTTTTTCTCTTTTCTTTTAACATTCTGGCTTATATATTTTATTAGATGCCGAGAGAAAAAAATTATTTATTTTTTTAAATGTATTTTAAATGTATTTCCAACAATGCAAATGTTCTATAGTTTCTTCAATTACATATTACTAGCGTACTAACTGCTTTTCGTACACACGCTATTTCCAGACCATTTTACTCCTTTAGCAAATGAGGTGGCCACTTCAAACGGCTTTAAACTGAATTAAATAAGGAGTTTTGTCTGGACATGGCAAAACGTTCTGTTTTAGCTGCAAACTGTTCCGTAACCTACGCCAAACAAGGATGTTCACGGCGATAAATATCATCACCGTCACACTTAATCCTGCTAGTAGTATGGGGTGAAGAAATTCCTTATAAATTGGTGACAGGTGGTCCATCTCAGTCAATTTCATCAACCGCTTAGCTACCTGTTTGTTGTATGGGAGAGGTAGTGATGGCATTGTAGAGGTCCACGTGAAGTTCGCGAAGTAGGCTCGTTCTCTGATAATGGTCCTTATCCCGGTCACCATGGAATTAGGGGAAGTCCCGATACAACCATCTGCTGCAACAAAGATTTTTGCATAGGACGTGGATCCGTCCGGGCATGATACATTGAAGCCGTCCTTGTCGTATCGTATCCACGAGCCGTTGTTCAGTCTGCAATTGAACTCATTATTGTCAAAGGGATAAAGCTTATCCAGACAATTTTCACTTGTATGGGAGAGAGCACCGTCTAGCACTATACCTAACTCGCATGAATCCATTAAGTTTTTATGGAATTCAAATGAGTCAGCTGTACATATTTTTCTATCCATTGCATCTGAACAGTGAGTTAATTGATTTAAGTCTTTAATGACCGTATATGTTTCCTTGTCTGGGGAAATCAATATGTGTCCTGTCAAACTGGATATTACTGGATTTGAGTGATTCGTCATGAAAGTCGGAAATGGTGATATCCTGTAAGATTGCCAGGCATCAGAAGAATCAAAGGGAATTGTAATCATAATCTTGTTATTTTCAATGCTTACTGTAATTAGGCTCTAACAAAATTCTAACCTACGTTCGCCTAACAAAGGAACATAGCCTAGTTTATCCCGTCCGTTCTCCAGAACTAACTTTAAGTATTTTATAGGCAACAAATGGGGCGACAGTACACCTTTAGTTGCTAACGTGATAGCTTCTACATAATCCTTGGATTTCTCAATGAAATGTGCAATTCTGTTACGTATGTGATCTATTTTTGAATCATAATACGTTAACGTTGCCAACAAATCCTGTACTTCCATAATCTGACTGATATTACTGGAATGTTCATTTACTAAATCCATAATTTGATTGATTGAAGCTAACTGATTCCTTAGTTCTGACATAATCAATTCATCTTCATGAGTCAAGAACTCAATTTTCTTATTTTGATTACTAATCTTAAGACGATTGGAAATTCCTAAACCTAAACTTGCAACAGACCCAAAGATGTTTAATGCAGCAAAAATAAACGGGTTTTGTCTTTCTTTATGTTCCTGCCCTACAGTCCACATCAAAAGGTCACGAGCCAAAGATTCTGTCTCGTAAGTCTTATTTTGCAAGTCATCAGATAGCATCTCTGCAACTTTTAGTGTCGATCCAAGCGAACTCTCTGTAGTCAAATGAAAATGTCTTCTATGCAACTCATCTAATGAGACAGCAAACCTTGAAATGGCGCTTTTTAAGCTAGTGACATCATTCTCTGGAAGAAAAATTGCTTGCATATGCACTTCGACAACTACGTTGCTTGATGTAATAAAAACGTCTTCTTGTCTTTCAACTATAGTGCCATATTTAAAATCTATACTTTTAGTTTTAGAGCTCGTCCCACACGAGAAAAATGTCTGAACGAACAATATCACTCCCAACAACAAAAAATTCATCTTGGAAACCTGTAACGAGAAAAATATATGTAATTACTCCTGTATTAAGAAGAAAACTTTTAATCACACAAATAAAAATTTTTCCCTCACTTCTTTCCCTCTCTCTTTTTTTTTTTTTTTTTTTTTTAATTTCTTATGTGAGCCAATGGTACTATTCTCTCATCCGTGGGTTGGGATACGTTTTGAACTCTAAACCTATTGGCCGTTAATGTTTCCAAAATGTTAAATGGGCCTTCAAACTTAGGTGTTAGTTTATAATCGAGTCCTTTACGTACATTTATCTGTATATATACATTATCACCCGCGGTATATGTTTTAGTTGGCTTCGCTATTTTATCATGATTCCTTTTCATTATGATTTGTGATTCTTCTAAATTCTTTCGAAGGATATCATATCGACTTTTGCTTGCATTTATACATTCTTTTAAAGGATTTGATAGATTAGTTGTAGGCGTTAATACATGGAAAGGCGTTCTAACTGGGGTACCATACAATGCTTCATGCGGTGACATTTTAATTGATATATGATATGAATGAATCAGAGTACTCAGTGCCGCAGGTATTGCAATATCCCAGTTGGGGTCTGATCCCCCTAGTGTTACTCTTAATATATTTAAAACCTTCCTATTTGCTCTTTCCACTAGCCCATTCGACTCTGGGTGATATATCATGGTATTTATTTTCTTTATGCTAAGGAATTCACACAATGAGGTAAGAAAGTGATTATTAAATTCACCACCCGAGTCTGAGATTATCATGTGTGGAATTCCATGTTTACAAATGTAACACTCGTAAAACTTCCTAGCGCATTCAATCGCAGTTTTAGTTTTAAGCGCTATTAGTTCTGTATATCGAGTTAAAGCATCTATAATTACTAAGAGGTGCTTATTTCCTCTGTCTGACTCGTAAAATCTTGTTAACAAATCTAAATGTATTCTTTCAAAGGGTTGATTGGGCATGGGATAAGCCCCTAGGCTGACAGGTTTTTTCGTATGCCCTTTGTTTTCCTGACATGTGCGACAATTAGCTATGTGTCTTTTTATATCTGTAAGCATTGTATGCCAATAAAACAATGATTTGGCTTTCTGTGACATTAATGAGAACCCCGGGTGTCCATGTAATGGATTTGCATGCAACCAATTCAGGACAGTGGAAATAAGTGAGATTGGTACTACTACCTGGTCGTTAGTTACATGTGGTGTATTGCGGGTTTTCCTTGTCACGGTCCTACACAGAATAATATCTTTGATTATATAATTCTGCTGCTTATACTTTATATATCCCTTTTCCTTATGATTGCCTTTCAAAGCATTTATAATTGTTTCTATTTTCTGATCTTGTCTTTGCTCAGTCTGTAATAATTCAGCACTCCAGCCTAAATCTTCTTGTTCAGATATCGTTTTAACAATAGGCATGGATGTTGATATATCTATTAATTCAGCTAAAGGCTCTGTACAAGATGACACGGGTTGCGTGATAATGCATCCGCAATGATATTTGCTTTCCCAGGTAAATACCCGATTCTTGCGCCAAAATCTTGAATGATCAAATGCCACTGAGTTCGTTTAGGGCTGTGGTTGAAGCCTTTAAAGAACTCGGTTAGTGGTTTATGGTCAGTAAGAACCTTAACGGGATAACCGTAAATTATGAACGTAAAATGCACTAGTGAATTAACAATAGCTAGCCCTTCCTTGTCTATTACTGCATACTTACTTTCGGAAGTTCTCAGTTTTCGAGAATAAAAAGCTATCGGGAAAAATTGTTTATCATATTGCTGAAGCAATACCCCTCCTACTCCTAAGTCTGAGGCGTCTGTTGCAATGAGGATTTCCTTACCGAAGTCAGGAAATTTTAAGATAGGAGAACTACACAGTTCATCTTTCAAGGTATTAAACGCCTGTTGATGATGCTCAGACCATATGAAATATATGCCCTTCTTCGTAAGATCAGTTAAAGGAGCGGCTATTATTGAATAGTTGCGTATAAAACGCCTGTAATATCCACTACAACCCAGAAATTGCTGTATTCCCTTGACATTAGTAGGTATGGGAAAATTACGTATAGCCGACACCTTATCATGGACTACTTTAAGACCTTGGCTTGACACCATGAAACCCAAATATACTAATTCTGTTTTGAAAAATTCACACTTACTAATCTTTACCCTTAAGTTATGTTGTCTTAATCTCTGTAGTACTAGTTCTAACTTACGTAGATGTTCTTCTAAGGTGTTGGAAAAGATTATAAGATCATCCATATAAGCATGCAATATATCCCCTAACAAGTCTCCAAACACTATGTTAATCATTCTTGTAAATGTTATGGGAGCACAACGTAAACCAAAAGGCATCCGTAAAAATTCATAATGTCCCCTGGCTGTGCTGAAGGCTGTGTATGGGATACTATCTTCTTCTAATGATATCTGGTGAAAGCCTTTAAGTAAGTCCAAACTGGTAAAATATTTATTCTGACCTAACAAAGACAAAATATCGTGAGTACATGGCACTGGGAATCGATCAGGGATCGTCTCCTCGTTTAGACGACGGAAGTCTACGCAGATACGCCATGTTCGATCTTTTTTCGGTACAACTATTAATGGAAAATTATAAGGGCTGTTTGATTTCCTAATGACTCCTTCTTCTAGCATTTTACCTACTTCATCATTTATTTCATTCTGGAATTTCATAGGGAGTCTGTACGAGGGTACATAGATAATTTTCTGCCTGTCCTTTAACCTTATTTGATGCTCGATCACATCTGGTTTTCCTAAGGATCCATCCGTAGTGGAAAAAACATCATGATATTTAGTTAAAAGTCCAAAAATTTTCTGCTGAATTTCTTCGTCTTGAATGTCTTTATTAATTTTATTTTTAATAGATTGCAAAAGGGATTCATCCGCAACTGATTGAGCGTGATTGATTTCAGCAACGGTAAGAATACGATGTTTATAAACTTCTACATCCAAGATATGTTGATTTTTGTGAATTACCAAAGTGTTATTTAAATGATTACAGACTTCAATATTACATTGCTGATGTGAGCCTACTGTATAAATAGCTTGTGTGACAGACAATCCGTTAGTTTTCAAAGTGTCGGAAAGGATTAATATTTCAGATCCCGGTAATGTTTTCTTTATTTGCACTATTAAATTCGAAGGTACGTTTGGCTCGATTGATTGCGTGCAAGATGATATTACGGGTGAACGAGAATTCTGCTGGGTCGCGTATATTATTTCTTTATTAGTGAGACAAGTTATTGGTTCTTCAACGTACGTTACGGTTACATTTGTCGTCTCCTTTTTATCCAAAACTGATTTTAAGGTATTAGAAGACTTATAGAATTTCCCTTTGATATACACGCCGTGCTTGGCAGGGGCTAAGATAATGTTTTGATTTCCCATAGATGGGTATCCTATAATTACAGGTGGATACATATCAATGTTTTGTACAACAACAAATGTATCGGCAAACGTGCGTTTACCGACTTTGAATTGAACATGAGTTATGCCTATGACATTTAATTCATTATTTCCTATACCCGAGAGTCTAACTCCGGATTTTTCTATCGGAAAGTTCGAAAACAACAAATGATGTGTCCTCAAATCCATGATATTACGTGGACTACCAGAGTCAAAAAATAACGTAAAGGATTTGTGTTCCAAATTTACAGCATATAAGGTTGGTCGTAACTCATTTTGGCTTATTATTGTATGAATTCGTTGCAAATCTAGGGGAGCATGCACTGTTTTACTTAATTCGGCCGTGTGTTTCATAGGAAAATCTATTGCCTCACAATGATCTGATAAAACATTTAATTGATTATTCAATACTATTGATGTTGACATGAATGACCTTGACCCAACATCACTCTCTTCCCCACTGGAGTTAATTATGTGGTATTTGCTTTGCTCTGCACATTCTGAAAATTAGTCTGACCTTGCGAGGTCTGGTTTGACGACCCAGGCTCAGCGATATTCGAAGAAGTGTTTGTTTGTTTCGGACTCTGAACTACATTGACGATTGGCTGTTTCTTCTTATTGTTGAAATGAGGATTTTTCTTTTTATTTCCATATGGGACTGACTGTGGAATTGACTGTGTATTTCTAGGACTCTGTTGTGTCTTACGCGAGTAGCACTGACTGTATGAATGAGTCGAACTATTATGTACCCGTGGTCTGGTTCCATATAGGATTGACCATTCTTTTGCCGACTTTCCAATGCCACTGCCGCGTTGTGTCGACATTACTAAGGGTAATGTAAGTTCAGTTCATAGAGCATGGTTGCTAGAAATAGCTGCCGCCTTAGGCATGTCTGCTGCCGCCTCAGGTCTAATAGAAATGATTGGGGGAAATGGTGTTCCATTGATGTGAACCTTTCTCCCTCTTCTGCCACACTGTCGAATTCTTAGGGAATTCTAAGCTGTTGGGCATGAACTTCCGCTGTATTGTAGCTTTAGCCGTAGCTTGTGTAGGTAGAAATTTTTAATTTGGACACTACTTTGAAACTTTTTCTTTTACAAAATTTTCTTTATAGCATAAGATATGCGAAATTTTTCGATGCCCCATTGTACTCATTAAAAATTTTCTATCTTTACAGGTTGCTGAAGACATGGAGCATACTACGGTAACCTACACTCTGGTCAAGTTGCCTTGTGGCCTAAAGACTTGCCGGAAGCATGCAGAGTGCCATGTTTCCAAGGGTTCCTTTGCCATCTGGGAATGTACTAACTGCAATGTGTGCAAGAACCTGATATATCCTTGTTTCCATGCTACCAATGTCTCCCAGGACGAGAAAACACAGAGTCAAAAGATCATTCGTCATTGAGTGAGAGATTTCCAAAAGTGTTCTCAACAAGGTGCCCCTTGGAACTCAAGGACCTCCCCTTTTCCATGGCCGAGGTGACTGCTGTTTTCAGTCACCAGATACCGATGGTACAACTACTACCAGTACAGCTGGACCAGGCAGGTGATGAAGTTCAGGACGCTCCTCAGGTGATGAGCCTGGAGGCCGACAACATGACAACGACTACTACTGTGACATCTGAGAGAGAGAGAGAGAGAGAGAGAGAGAGAGTGAGTCCTACTGACTATGGGAGCCTTTGATGAATCCCTGGATATCCACCAGGTAAGTACAGTGCCTAGTACTAATTTGATTCTATCCACCATTACTGTATCTGCCACCCCTGCCTCCACCTCTACCCCTATTCCTACTCCAAATGCACCTTTGTTCCCTAGTCACTTGAAGTTTATGGCATCCATGAAGGCATTTATGGAAGATATCTACGCCAAACATATAAGAGCTAAAGCGTCCTTAGAGGCAAAGATTGAGGCTTTCCAGCAGTGACCTAAGTCCAAGGCTCTGCCAGCATTGAACCTTCCAGGTTGACGCTATGCAGAGCATATGGCTCTGAGTGAGGGTTACCTCCACATTGGAGAAGGCATGGGATCTAAGCCATTCTCCGACTTAGAACTTTACCCATCGATTGATAGTTACCCTTACTGCTATGTAAGGCTATCCCCAAAGAGACTATCATCCTGGATCCCAGCAAGGCTCAAACATTACTGATAAGGGAGCTAAAGATGGCCGAGTTTACCAACACTCAACTTTCGGCCTTTGGCAGGAAACAGGCCACATTTATTGATCCCAAGGATACTGTCTTTCACTTCGCCTCAAAAAGTTTAGAAACTGTGAAGAAGGCAGTAATCAAAGGTAGACCATTGCCAGTGCTAGAAGAGTGCAAAACTGTCTCTCTAGTCCTTCCTTATGACTCGGACAATTGGGAAGACGTTCAACACATCTTTACGGTCGGAAAACTGGACAGGGACATTGGTGGCAAACAGTCCACTGAAAGGTTGCTTAGAATTTCTGTGTTTTTATTGAAGTCAGAATTCAAAGCCAAAGAGAGGATATCGGCTTGTTTGTCCCACTAGTCTTATTTAGAAATGCTGTTTAGGAACTATTCAAAATTGGATCTCTTCCCAACCCTGGCAAAGACTCATCTGGCTACCTTCCACAGGGATGTGCATACTTTATTTTTAGCCAGAAGAGCATGCAGAGAGCACGTTCTAGCTGCAGCCACTATAAAGCATGAACCTAAAAGTTTGATTGACTCGAACATCTTGGCAAAGGATCTCTTTCCTCAGAAGGTGGTAAAAAAAGTGATGGAGAGTGACTCAGAAGAATAAGAGCCTTATGCAAAAGTGGGGTATGTCCTCCAAGAGGAAATTCAACCCCAGAGAAGGACTTCAACCTAAAGGCAAGAAGCCTAGGAGACCCTTTCAAGATAGGAAGACCTTTCCTGTCACGACAGCCTCAGTTGCCACGATCCCCTTGACTGTGTACACGGTTCCCCAGCATTATGTAACACAGTCTCCAGCCTGGAGCCTTGTTTATGAAAGAGCCACTCCGACATTTTTCCCGGTCAGAACTCGGGAAAAATACTAGTAGGAGGGGAAGGTCTGAAGGGGTGGTCACTCTAAGGGCAAAGGAGGTAGAGGCAATGCGTTTAAAGAGGCAGGTCCCTCTAAACAACAATGAGGAGCTTCCGGTAGGGGTAAGACTATCTTTTCAAGGATGAATGGAAGTTCAATCTTTGGGCTCACAGCAGTCTTGAAGGGACTAAGCTGGAAATGGAGGCAGAAAACACCCTGGTTCAAGAGATTCTGCTAACCCACAATCTCATTCTTGAAAGATTATATACAGGATCTTCTCTTCTGTTGCACAAAAACCATGAACTTTCAAGGGTGGTTATTGTGTGTTCCAAAGAAAGATTCAAAACTCTTCAAACCATTCTAGACTTGTCCCCACTAAACAAATTCATCCTGAACGACAAGTTCCAGATGCTGACTATCTCGCAAATACAGACCCTACTACACCAGGGGGCCCACACCGTCTCCATAGATCTTACCAACGCCTATTAGCATCTTCTGATAGGTCGGCACTTCTCTCCCTACCATGGTTTCAGACTGACAAGAAAGGCCTACGTATTTAGAGCTATGCCCTTCGGGCTCAGTATAGCTCCAAGGATTTTCACAAAGCTAGTTGAGTCCGTTGTCCAATAACTACGGAACAAAGGGCTTCTTCAGGTGATGGTATACCGAGATGACTGGCTAGTCTGGGCTGCAACGGAGACGGAATGTCTTCTAACAGCTCAAGAAATCATTAAATTCCTACAGTCTCTACGCTTTCAAATCAACCTGGAAAAGTCGAGTGGCTAGGGCCTCACTAGAATCTGAAGTCACGCATCCTTTCTCTACCACAAGGTAAGAGAAGGAAATCGCAAACTTGGTCAGGTCTTTAATTCGATCGAAAGTAATCGTCAGACTTCAACAGGAAAGAGTCTTGGGTTTAACCGCAGTTCACTGCTGTGACAGACCCAATCCTAAAAGCAATACTCAAAGATGAAAACAGAGTCTGGAGAAGAAAGGCATCAAATGCTCAGAGAGATCTTCACCACAAAACCCTAGCTTTACTGCGTAAACAGCTCAAGCCATGATCCACTGCCAAGAGCTTGTCGACTCACGTCCATCTACAGTATCCTCCTCCTGCTGTGACAATCCACACGGGACACCTCACCACAGGGTTTGGGGGTAAGACATTCCCCTTCTAAGAAGATACAGGGTCAGTGGTCAACCACATTTCAGAAGTTCCATATCAACATTCTGGAAGCCATGGCAGTGTTTCTAACTCTGAAGAGACTGAAACCAAAGAAAAAATCAATAGACAGGGCTCAAGATCTCCTCAGATCAATCATGTGATTTTAGCCATTCATTTTGGCAAAGCAGAGAACTTGGCATGTCTCAGCAGTTCACCTAGAAGGGGTTTGCAATGTGACGGTGGACGCCCTATCTAGATCCAAGCCTCTGGAAACAGAATGGTCTCTAGATGCAAAATCATTCTGTTTCATCCTTGAGCAAGTCCAAGAACTACAAATAGATCTCTTTGCGATGAGCTTCAACAAGAAGCTTCCCCGGTAGCACCAAACTTGGATTCAGAAGCGACAGGAATGGATGGGATGTCACTGGATTGGGACCAGTGGCCTCACATTTACCTCTTTTCACCATTCACCCTTCTAATGAAAGTCCTGAATACATTGCAGACTTTCAAAGGGACAGCAGCATTAGTGGCCCCAAATTAGCTCAAGAGCAATTGGTACCCTCTTGTTCTTGAGCTCAAACCTTTCCAGATTAATCTAGTGTCCCCATTGCTGTCCCAGGAGATTTAACAGAAGACTGTCTTTGCTTCCTCCTGGATAACGGAAAACCTCCAGCTCATGATTTTCTCGCACTAGCGGTAAAAGAAAGTTTGGAGTTACAAAGGAGACAATTGATTTCATAGAAGAATACAAGTTCGCTACTACGAAACGGAAATACTTGTCTTCCTGGAAAAAATGGGTAGATTTCATTAAAGTACATCATCCCTCTTCCATTACTATGGAGTTCTATATTTCATTCTTTATCTCATTAAACGAACATGTAAATTGGCACTAACTAGACCTATCGCTTATGCTTTTGATATTGAACTATATAGCGAGCTATTCAATAAGATCACGAAAGCTTTTGCTAAATGGAAACCAAATGCTTCTCCCAAGGCCATCTCATGGTCGTTGGGTAAAGTCTTGCGCTTAGCCTCCTCCCTAGATACCAACACTTTTTCTTTGTGGAATCTTACTCAAAAGTCAATCTTTTTACTTGCTATGGCTTCTGGTGCTAGAGTCAGAGAGATTGTGGCACTTTCAAGGGATGATGGCCACATTGAATTCTCGGAATCGGGGGAGGTAAATCTTTACCCAGATCCTGCATTCCTAGCTAAAAATTAGCTCCTCACAAAACGTTGGGGCCCCTGGAAGTTTGTTCCACTAAAAGAAGACCCTTCTCTGTGCCCCATGGAATGCCTTAAGACCTACCTGTTAAAGAGTGGGGACTTTAAGGGTGAACAACTTTTTAAAGGGCTGACCCCTATAGTATGCCATCAGGTCATGACCCTAGGCAAGTTACCTCTTCTTTAAACATTTTCCAGCACATGTCCTTTGAAGGCTTACAGGTCTACACAGGATAGAAATCTTCAAGGATGTTTTTCAAACATTACTTGCATCAATTGGAAGATATTAAACAATTTGTGGTGGTCTCTGGTAGTGAGATTAAACCCGCTTCTTAGTGTTGTGCATGGACTCTTATGGACTGTATAATTTCGACTTTTTAGTCTATATAATGCAAGTGGATTATTGTTACTTGCATTGTGTGTAAACTATAAATATATAGTGAAGAATCAAAGGTGATATTTTCCTCTTATTATATGAAATGTTATTATGTTATTCTATTACATAATTTTGGAATTGAAAACTTCTATTTTCTACACATATTCATTGTAGATATAGTTGCACCAATTATTATTATATTCATAAATTTTTGGATGCAATAAAAGGTTGTAACTCTTTTTGCGTTTCCTATATATGGACCTACTGTAACCAAATAAAAAAGCAGTGTACCTCCATTTTCAACCTTTTTTTTTTTTTTTTTACTGACAGTGGTCTGGTAGATCACTTTGAACAGAGATTTTATTCACAGTGAGTGGGACTGTGCTAATACTTATTTTATTCTGTTCATAGGTTTGGATTATCGTCCCGATTGTCATATGGAGGTGCGGACACACCTATTCTGACACACTATTTATATAGGACCTTTTCCCTTATATAATTAGTATGCGTTCTAAGAACTTGAATGGGTTAAAAAACTTCTTCTGGCCACAACTAAGAATGTTAATTCTCTGGTACACTTCCATCAAGATGACATGGCTCGAGCCCAAAAAATGGATTTTAACATAGGAAAAATCTATTTTTGGGTGAGATAGCCATGTCGTCCTGATGGACCTACCTGTTACTTTTCATCTCCTCCCAATACTCAGTGTGAGGCGTTGCATCATTCGATGGCAGCTACTGGAATAGCAAACCAGCAAACATGCTTTCAGCACACTGGGTTGGAGTTATAACGGCTCTCTTGGCCACCTATCCAGTACTATCCCATATGCTTCGAGACAAGGTTAACTCTACTTAGGGAAGGATAGCCATGGCTTGTTTTAAACATGTCCCTGATTCATATACGATATCTCTCAGAATATTCGCTCAAGGGGATAGAACCCTGCGATACTTCTTAGGTAAAATTCTCTGGTATATCCCTCACAGAAATATCCCAAATAGAAAGTTGCCTTTAAGGAACTTCCATTAGGATGACATGGCTATCTTACCCAAAAATTGATTTTTCCTATGTCAAAATCCGTTTTTTACTGCTTACCTACAATCCATCATCAACAATAGAACACTATTATTTACTATTCTTATAATTATGTTGGCAAGACTCGACAAGTTTCTTCCTCCAATTACTTCGGATATTGGCATCGGATCAATTGCATAGTTTGATTTCTTTGCCATCTTAATAAGCCTGGTGACTTTGTCGTGTGTTATATTATGAAATCTCGTTAGTTTAACTGTGGGTCATGTGTAGCACTAATCTGGTGTGGAATATTTGTAAATGACCTAATAATATTTTATGTTTTGTTTTATAGAATTCTAAAGATTTATTAGTCATTTCTTTGTCGCTTTACCCTTCTCGTAGCCTTTTTTATTCAATTTCCCATTATAAAATTTGGAAGATGATATACTTATTTATGAATCTTGTTGCTTTCTTGCTCTCTTTCTTATAGTATTTAGTTTTTCCTCCTTAACGGGTAATTACTTCAGCACTTTACCGTTTTGTATATTACCCATGTTCTTTCAGTTTTTACCCGTCGCCATTTTCTCTTTTTGCATATACTTTCCTTCTTTTTCTCCAAGGTTTCCTCATCAAACTAAGTAGATCTATATGTTATAGTTTTTTCCCATCAGTAGGTCACATGGTATCACATTCAATTTTTCTCACGTCAATTTTACTAACAACATTTTATTTACACAGCAACTTTATAGATAAACACAGGGACATGAATTGAATTAATTTTCAAAGCTTTATTGTAAGGGTAATGTAATCTTAAAGTTATAATCTCATACTCTGTAGAAATAGTGCACATCTTTTCCTCACTAATATTTGATACCATATAGGGCTATTATTCATTCTTAAAACTATATCCAGTCAAAGTTGTTGAACATTCAACAATATTAACCAATTGATACGATTTCAATAGTTCACCAAAGGCAATTGCATCACGATATTATGCTTTATCCATCCAAAGATTGAAATTCCCCAGATATCCAATTTCTTTGAGCTTTGTACATTGCCTCTGAATCAGGCTGCGAGCAAATTATAAGTGAAGCTACTTGCAGGTCTGGTGACTGCTTGGACCTAATGAGTCCCTTGGTGTTGTGACAAGTAGGGTTGGTTCTCCAGTTGGGACGTCTGATCATGCCTTGATTTCGTAGTAATTAACCCTGGATAGGTACGTTCCTCGGACACCCCTTTAAGGGTATACTCGGTCGCGCGCGACCCCGACGCAAAAAAAAATTCTTGAAAAATCTGTTTTTGCAGTAACCTCCTTTTTTTTTTGCCAAAAAAAAGTTCAATGAATGCTTAAAACTACTGTAAAGATAAATACTACTCATCTGCTGAAAAACTATTTATTATAAATATTTCAAAAAATTAAGTAGAAAAATAAAAAGACCTTACATAAAAATTCATAAAAAAAATTTATACATATATACACAAATCCTTTTAGGAATTGATTCTTGAATGTTTAGGACACATCTTGATGTATTTTGGATGAAGTTGGACCCATGGAGGTGAAGATCTGAAATGAGAAAAAAAGGGTAACTTTTTGTGGCCAAAAAAATTTGTCCAAATTTCATGAATTTTTTTGGGTAGACAAATGAAATAGGAAGTGGCTAATTTTTTTAGGGAATAAACATATGTTATCCTAAAATAGAAATATGTAAAAAAATCTTCATTATTTTGTAAATTACATTTATATCAGGGGCCATATCTAAAGGTCATTTTTTGAGTACTTAGAAATTTCGTAAAAAAATACATATATTTAATATATAATATGATATTTATGCACGGAAAAAATATACCAAAATTTCACAAATTCTATAGGGAACAAGAATATATATAGATAGGGCAACTTATGTCCACAAAATGGCCGCCAACCACACTGACTCAGACTCCCTAATCTGTCACCTGAAATGCAGGAAGGGTATGTCAATTTCAAGGTGTTATTTACTAATCTAATTATTCTTGGATATGCATAAAAATTGTATGGTGGATTGCTGGATGATTGTCAATTATTTCACGACTATAAAATTAGAATTCTGACCCAAAAAATTTTTTTTGAAGGGAAATAAAATCGAAAAAAAAAAATGTAAAACAACATAATATTTTAGCTAAAAAAATTTGATGATATTCAATCAAAAAAGAAGTAAACAAAATTTTCCGACAAATAAACATCTAAATGAATCATTACTCTGTGATAGTTCCTTAGTACGTAGTAATTTTGAAAGAAATGAGAAAAAACGAAAAAGTGGCAATCGCAGGAAAATCGAACACATACCTATATATACGCCATATCTGGCTAAAAATAAAGATAGGCATGGGTAACCAGATCATCTAAAAACACTTTACAACACTATAAAAATATAAGTTTTGCGACACTACTTGCCAATTCCTTACGGTAACATGACTAAGCAAAAAAATGAAAAACAAATAAAAAGGGGCACTCGCGGAAAAATGGCCAACATTCTAATATACGGAATTTCAGAAAAAAAAAAATTCAGCCACGTGCTAGGCAAACCATCAAGGCACATTTTCCGACAAATAAACATCTAAATGAATCATTACTCTGTGATAGTTCCTTAGTACGTAGTAATTTTGAAAGAAATGGGAAAAAACGAAAAAATGGCAATCACAGGAAAATCGAACAAATACCTATATATACGCCATATCTGGCTAAAAAAAAAGATAGGCATGGGTAGCCAGATCATCTTGAAACACTTTCCAACACTATAAAAATATAAGTTTTGCGACACTGCTTGCCAATTCCTTACGGTAACATGACTAAGCAAAAAAATGCAAAACAAATAAAAAGGGCACTCGCGGAAAAATGACCTACATTCTAATATACGGCATTTCAGAAAAAAAAATTTCAGCCACGTGCTAGGCAAACCATCAAGGAACATTTTCCGACAAATAAACATGTAAATTAATCATTACTCTGTGATAGTTCATTAGTACGTAGTAATTTTGAAAGAAATGGGAAAAAACGAAAAAATGGCAATCACAGGAAAATCGAACACATACCTATATATACGCCATATCTGGCTAAAAAATAAAGATAGGCATGGGTAGCCAGATCATCTAGAAACACTTTCCAACACTATAAAAATATAAGTTTTGCGACACTACTTGCCAATTCCTTACGGTAACATGACTAAGCAAAAAAATGCAAAACTAATAAAAAGGGGCACTCGCGGAAAAATGGCCAACATTCTAATATACGGCATCTCAGATAGAAAAAGACATGCACGTGTTAGCCCAACCATCAAGGCACACTTTCTAACAAATAAACATGAAAAAAAATCAATAATATACGGCAATTCCTTACTACGTAGTAAATTTTTACAAATATTGAAAAAAAAACAGAAATTGGCAACCGCAGTTAAATACCCAATATACCAATAACTACGTCGTATCTGACAAAAACAAAGTCACGCATGGGTAGCCAGATCATCTAGACACACTTTCCAACACTAAAAAAGCAAAAGTTTTATGACACTATTTGGCAATATCTTACGGAAAAATGACTTGGCAAAAAAATGAAAAAAATTAAAAAGGGGCACTCGCAGTAAAATAGTTCTCGTGGTGATGAACGACATTTTAACTAAAAAAAAATCATGCACATGGTAGCCAAACAATCCACCAAGACTTTCCACAACTGATAACCTATACAAGTTGCACCATTCTACGACAATTTCATAATACGTAATAACTTTGATAATTATGCAAATTACCTTAGAAGGGTAAACTCGGTCGCGCTCGACCCCGACGCATCTCAGAAATCGGGGAAGGAGTACAGCTACAGCAATGCACATCTGGACACTACTAGAGCGTAGGCGAGACACCTACTGCAGGTCGATCACCCACAAATTCAGTCACGGGGGTGAGTCACGTGAGAAAAACCTCTTTTTTTTTGACGCTCGGGGTCGCGGACGACCCACCGTACCGTTCCAGGGTTAAGACTGAGCAGCCTGTCCCTGATGTGTAATACTCATGTAAGATATAGGTTATTCAAAATCTCAAAGAGACTGGAATGGCATTTTGAGGGAACTTTTGCATATCAATTGGTCACAATTGTATAAAATGAGAATCTGGTGAATACAATTAAACATATCCCTTCTTGTGTGCTAAAATACCGAGTGAAAGATAAACTCTGGCTCAAGGATGACTGTAGATGTGCTTATATGCTTATCTGGAGATGCAGTACACTTATCATCTTTGAAAGGGTAACCAAATTGGAATAACTATACTCAGTTAAGAGCTGTTGCTCAGAGAGTTTATGCTTTGACTGAAAAAGAATTCAGTTTAACCATAAAAAGAAACCCTTTCTGGGCTTCCCTTAAATCAGCACTATTTGGTATAGATTTATCAGTTCCCCCTTTACATAAACCAGATGGCTCTATCACTCACAGTCCAAAGGAAAGGGCAACCCTTTCGGCTGATGTGTTTGACAATAAGCAGAAACTTGATCTTCCTCATTTCTATTTTCCTGAGGCTAACCCAACTAGTTTAGCTTTTTGGTTGTTGTTGATGGGCACCATAGTGATTATAGGAATGTGATATCTGGTATTCTTTAGGGTAGTTTTCTTGGTCCATTATTTTCTGTACCATATACACACATGTGTGTGAAGAATTGCTGCACTCTTTCTTCTTCATATTTTCTTTTGTCCAGCTTGAGTATAATGTAGTGTAGTAACATTAAAAAGTTTGTGTCTCGTGAATGATTTACTAGAGTTACCCATTTTTCCTTTACTGTCTACCGAGATTATAAGCAGACTTCTCTGTATACAGTATAAACTCTGGGTGCACTGGTTCTGTTCTCCTTAAGTATATCAAGATGAAATACTTACACTGAATTTGAATATAATTTAAACATTGATGATTTATAAGCATTTCATTATTATCTCTCTTGTCACCAATTCAATTCAGTTCTGATTGACTAGGAGAGTTCATTTGTCCACTACATGCTGCCCTTTGCTGAATACCTCTTTAATTGTCTCATTTTTTTTGTAGGTGTTGTAAATTACTTTAGTTTAGTTTAACTCAAAATCAACTCAATTTTCTATTATTATAGTGATGTCTTCATTGCATCAGGTCTACTGCCATTAGGCTGCTGAATTTCAAGTCGGTGTTTGTCTCAGTTGTATAGAGAATACATAACTTTTCAAGCACTCATCTTTCCCTAACTCCTTAAGGGATACATAACAATTGAAGTCCTGCATTAATCCTTACAGAGAATAACTAAAATACTTAAAAAGTTTAACCTATTTCAATTGGCAACAAGGAAGACAATGGTAAAATCAATGTATTAAATATGACAACACAGCACCCAGCATTGAATCCTAACTGAGAAACTGTAGTTGAGTTTCTTGAACGATTCACAGTCCAATCTGTTGATTTGTTGCAGCGACCTGGAGACGACAGTATTAAGTAGATTAGTATTTTGGTGAAATATCTTCCTGTAGATGTTGTTACTGATGTCCGGTGGAGACTTAAACAATCGAAACTGTCAGACGCCACATACGAAAATATCAAAGAAAAGCTAATTGCTCAGAATGAGGTTAAAAAGAGTTTGATTGGTGCAACGGTACAATTCCTGAATAGGAAACAACTTCCTGGTGATTCTATTGAAGAACTATGCCCGAGCATTAAATGATTTGTGTTCAAACAAGGATTGTTGTTGGGATAAGTCTCTGTGAGATGCATTGGTAAGTGGCTTAAGGTCTGCAAATATTCTGAGTGGTTTTTTGCAAGACTGTGAAAGCAAGTCATTTAACGAGTGTGTTGAAAAGGCGAAACTGTTGGCAACATTTTCTGCTGATGCTCTGGAATATACTCCTATCCGGAGATTTTAGCTTTCCTTTCATGGATTGGAAAGAACAGATAGAAGAAAGTGGTTGTATATATACATATAAAAAAGAGAGTAATAGTAGCGCAGAAGATAAGAGGCAATTTGAAAAGCTTCAAGATATGCTATTAGAACATAATATGCAACAAATAAACAACATTCCAACAAGAAAGGAAAATGTCCTAGATTTAGTATTTGTGATTGAGGTGAATTATGTTAAAGAAACAATAGTGTATAACACGGGAATTTCAGACCACAATGTCATAGAATTAATAGTCCATTCCAAAGCAAGTGATCGCAGAGATAAACAAAGCACAAAACAATGGGAAGGATATGGAAAATATAATTTTTATAGTAAGAATATAAAATGGTCAGAAATAAATGAAGAACTGAACAAAGAATGGAAAAATGTATTCGTAAGTGATGTTATACAGGTAAATACGGACATACTGTGCAAAATACTGGAGAAAATTGTTGAAAAATATGTACCGAAAAAAAAAAAAACAATAAACAACAGACATGCATACCAAGAGACAGAAGGATCTTATTTCAGAAAATTAGAAAGCGGAAGAAAAATCTTGCTAAAGAAAAAAATGTGTGGAAAATGTTGGAAATAAAAAGTAAGATAGAAAATGCAGAACAAAAGATTATACAATCGAAAGAAAATGAAAAAAGGGACATAGATGAAAGGACACTTCAAAATAAAAAAAAAATAAAAACAAAGTACTTTACTCCTATGCAAAAAAGATGAATAAAGGGAGATTAGAAATAGGCCCTCTAAGAATTTAAGGACGGTTAACAAATAAAAAAAAAAAAAAGGAAATATGCAACATATTAGCAGAAAAATATAAGAGTGAGTTCACGCCAAGAATTGCGAATGAGAATAATGAAACAGAAATGAGAGAAGAAAATGTTGAATATCTTACGGATACAGATATTAATGAAGCAGATATTCTCAAAGCTATAAGCGAAATTAAAAATGGATCGGCAGCCGGACCAGATAGAGTTCCAGCGATTTTGTTAAGAAAAAAAAAAAAAAACTGCACACACTATCGCGAAGCCGCTTGCAATACTGCTAAGACAAAGTGTAGATATGAGCGAGATATATGTTAAATATAAATTAGCATATATAACCCCTATTTTCAAAAGTGGATCAAGACTAGAGGCAAGCAATTATATACCTGTTAGTCTATCATCACATATTATGAAAGTGTATGAGAGGGTAATAAAAAGGAAAATAATGATTCATTTGGTTAAAAATAATTTGTTTAATATAGGTCAACACGGTCTTGTGCCCGGAAAAAGTACACAAACCCAACTGATAGCACACTATGAAAACATATACAAAAATATGATAAATGAAAAAGACACAGATGTGATCTATCTAGATTTTGCAAAAGTCTTTGACAAGGTAGACCATAATATATTAGAGAAAAAAATGAGAAAGCATAATATTGTGGGAAGGATAGGAAAATGGGTTAAAGAATTCCTGCAAAACAGAAAACATAGCGGTTGCAAATGTCGAGAAATCAGTAAGATCAGGTAATATCTGGCGTGCCACAGGGTACAGTATTAGCTGCACTGCTGTTTGTTATTATGATCTCAGACATAGACTGATGTTAAAAACTCTGTAGTGAGAAGTTTCGCTGATGACACAAGAATAAGTAGAGAAATTACTTGTGATGAAGATAGGAACTCACTACAAAGAAATCTAAACAAAATATATGAATAGGCGGAGATAAATAGGATGGTATTTAACTCCGATAAATTCGCATCAATAAATTATGGAAACAGAGAAGGAATGGTATATGCATACAAGGGACCTAATAATGGGACAATCACAAACAAGGAAGCAATTAAAGACCTTGGTGTAATGTTAAATAGGAATATGTTATGCAACGGCCAAATAGCAACACTGTTGGCTAAATGTAAAGCAAAAATGGGAATGTTATTCAGACACATTAAAACAAGAAAAGCTGAACACATGATTATGCTTTACAAAACTTATGTACGTAGTACACTCGAGTACTGCAATGTGATATGGTACCCACACTACCAAAAGGATATTGCACAAATAGAGAGTGAACAAAGGTCCTATACTACTAGAATAGAAGTTAAGGACCTTGACTACTGGGAAAGACTGCAATTTTTAAAACTATGCAGTCTAGAAAGGAGAAGAGAATGCTACATGATAATACAAGCATGGAAGCAAATAGAAGAAATTACTGAAAAAATCGTGGAGCTAAAAATATCAGAAAGAGCAAGCCGAGGTAGATTAATAGGGCCAAAAATTATACCAGGAAAACTAAGGAAGGGGCACAGGACATTAATCCACTACGCACCAGCATCGATAATGCAGCGACTATTTAATGCGCTGCCAACTCCTCTAAGAAACATATCAGGAGTGAGCGTAGATTTGTTTAAGAATAAGCTCGATGAATACCTAAGATGCATCCCAGACCATCCAAGACTGGAAGATGCAAAATATACCGGAAGATGCATTAGCAACTCTCTGGTGGATATACAAGGTGCCTCACACTGAGGGACCTGGGGGAACCCAAACATAGAATAAGACCACCTTGTGCCGCCATACCCATACTTAGGCTTCCCTCTTAGTTTTTGGTAGGCTATGGCTGGTTGTGAGGACTTGCCCTCTATGCCTTATCACTGCAGACCCTTAAGAACGCTATTCCTGTTCTAATGTGGCAGTTAGGGCTTCCTGTTGTGCTGCCTGACCAATTTCTGAGTCTCCCATCACCACCCCTTTTCCTTTCCTCTTGTGTGTGCTAGTGTGTCTAACTGCTCTGGAACTTTGTTCCCATCACTGTCTAGTCCCATGGTGACTGAAGTACTCTTCGTTGTCATCTTTGGACAAGATAGCTTGTAGGCTACATATCCTGGGCCTAGTTGGGTGAGTTTTTTCTTTCTCTGAACTAAATCTCTCTACCACCTTAGAGACCACCCTTGGGTGTTATCTCTGCCCCTTCCCCTTCCTGGTTAGGCCATAACCTGACTGTACTAGGAACTACAGTTCCTCTTGTCTAATCATCTTACCCTAGCTATTGAGCTTTTCCCTCACCCGCTATAGTCAATTTTTTTAGTGGTGCATACCTGATTGGTTGGAAGTAATTTTTCCCAAACACCTTCATTGTTCTGAAACAATTACCAAGTAATGTGAGTCGAAGCTTATTTACTAACCTATATTTCTCCATCAGATATATATTTTCGCAATAAACAATGTTAAAGAATAAATATATCAAGGTATTGTCGTGGTAAGACTAAATTTGATAACACGATTCGCCGAAATCAACGACAGGAGCTTGTTTTAGGATACATGCAGCATAGTTTTGTAACTTTTCACATATTTTAACACAAATTGGGAGAAATTGCACTAAACATAAGAAAAAAACATATTATAAAATTTCTTTTAATACCAGAATCTACTAAAAAAAAATTTGGAATTGATAAAACTCACTATAGCAGGACCCACTTAGAGTGGAACCTGGGTAAAACGAGCATTCAACTGTCAAACACCGAAGTGGGAATAGAAGGGAGATTGTAACTTGGCGGTGAAATTATGAAGTCGTTTAGTTGTGATTTTTATGCAATTTATGCAGCACAGCAGTATCCTAAAATCGAAAATATTGCTATTAATAAAATCTAAACCCTTACGATAACAAATAACAAACCCTTTCTTTACGGACTTTTGATTTAAGTCTGCATAGAAAGAGATAAGAGAGACACGTCAGCTGAGATGTTCGAACATACACATCTACATAAGTGTGTGTACATCACATTAATTTAGTGTGTGTATAAGCTACATATTTTACACAATACACAATTATCTAAACCTTCATGAAAAAAATAGCAAACCCTTTCTATATTATTATTATTACTAGCCAAGCTACAACCCTAGTTGGAAAAGCAAGATGCTATAAACCCAGAGCTACAACAGGGAAAAATAGCCTAGTGTGGAAAGAAAATAAGAAAATAAAAAATCGATATATATTGAAAACATTAACAACATTAAAACATATTTAATAAATAAACTATAAAAGGACTTACATAAGCCTGTTCAACATAAAAACATTTGCTGCGAGTTTGAATTTTTGAAGTTCTACTTGGTCACAGCTTTAACCCTGGAACGGTACGGTGGGTCGTCCGCGACCCCGAGCGTCAAAAAAAAAGAGGTTTTTCTCACGTGACTCACCCCGGTGACTGAATTTGTGGGTGATCGACCTGCAGTAGGTGTCTCGCCTACACGCTCTAGTAGTGTCCAGATGTGCATTGCTGTAGCTGTACTCCTTCCCCGATTTCTGAGATGCGTCGGGGTCGAGCGCGACCGAGTTTACCCTTCTAAGGTAATTTGCATAATTATCAAAGTTATTACGTATTATGAAATTGTCGTAGAATGGTGCAACTTGTATAGGTTATCAGTTGTGGAAAGTCTTGGTGGATTGTTTGGCTACCATGTGCATGATTTTTTTTTTAGTTGAAATGTCGCTCATCACCACGAGGACCATTTTATCGCGAGTGCCCCTTTTTCATTTTTTTTCATTTTTTTGCCAAGTCATTTTTCCGTAAGATATTGCCAAATAGTGTCGTAAAACTTTTGCTTTTTTAGTGTTGGAAAGTGTGTCTAGATGATCTGGCTACCCATGCGTGACTTTGTTTTTGTCAGATACGACGTAGTTATTGGTATATTGGGTATTTAACCGCGGTTGCCAATTTCTGTTTTTTTTTTCAATATTTGTAAAAATTTACTACGTAGTAAGGAATTGCCGTATATTATTGATTTTTTTTTCATGTTTATGTGTTAGAAAGTGTGCCTTGATGGTTGGGCTAACACGTGCATGTCTTTTTTTTTATCTGAGATGCCGTATATTAGAATGTTGGGCATTTTACCGAGAGTGCCCCTTTTTCATTTTTTTTAATTTTTTTGCCAAGTAATTTTTCCGTAAGATATTGCCAAATAGTGTCATAAAACTTTTGCTTTTTTAGTGTTGGAAAGTGTGTCTAGATGATCTGGCTACCCATGCGTGACTTTGTTTTTGTCAGATACGACGTAGTTATTGGTATATTGGGTATTTAACTGCGGTTGCCAATTTCTGTTTTTTTTTCAATATTTGTAAAAATTTACTACGTAGTAAGGAATTGCCTTATATTATTGATTTTTTTTTTCATGTTTGTGTGTTAGAAATTGTGCCTTGATGGTTGGGCTAACACGTGCATGTCTTTTTTTTTATCTGAGATGCCGTATATTAGAATGTTGGGCATTTTTCCGCGAGTGCCCCTTTTTATTTGTTTTGCATTTTTTTGCTTAGTCATGTTACCGTAAGGAATTGGCAAGTAGTGTCGCAAAACTTATATTTTTATAGTGTTGGAAAGTGTTTCTCGATGATCTGGCTACCCATGCCTATTTTTTTTAGCCAGATATAGCGTATATATAGGTATGTGTTCGATTTTCCTGTGATTGCCATTTTTTCGTTTTTTCCCATTTCTTTCAAAATTACTATGTACTAAGGAACTATCACAGAGTAATGATTCATTTAGATGTTTATTTGTCGGAAAATGTGCCTTGATGGTTTGCCTAGCACGTGGCTGAAATTTTTTTCTTCTGAAATGCGTATAATAAAATGTTGGCCATTTTTCCGCGAGTGCCCCTTTTTATTTGTTTTTCATTTTTTTACTTAGTCATGTTACCGTAAGGAATTGGCAAGAAGTGTCGCAAAACTTATATTTTTATAGTGTTGGAAAGTGTTTCTAGATGATCTGGCTACCCATGCCTATCTTTTTTTTTTAGCCAGATATGGCGTATATATACGTATGTGTTCGATTTTCCTGCGATTGCCATTTTTTCGTTTTTTCCCATTTCTTTCAAAATTACTACGTACTAAGGAACTATCACAGAGTAATGATTCATTTATATGTTTATTTGTCGGAAAATGTGCCTTGATGGTTTGCCAAGCACGTGGCTGAAATTTTTTTTTCTGAAATGCGTATAATGAAATGTTGGCCATTTTTCCGCGAGTGCCCCTTTTTATTTGTTTTGCATTTTTTTGCTTAGTCATGTTACCGTAAGGAATTGGCAAGTAGTGTCGCAAAACTTATAATTTTATAGTGTTGGAAAGTGTTTCTAGATGATCTGGCTACCCATGCCTATCTTTATTTTTAGCCAGATATGGCGTATATATAGGTATGTGTTCGATTTTCCTGTGATTGCCATTTTTTTGTTTTTTCCCATTTGTTTCAAAATTACTACGTACCAAGGAACTATCACAGAGTAATGATTCATTTAGATGTTTATTTGTCGGAAAATGTGCCTTGATGGTTTGCCTAGCACGTGGCTGAATTTTTTTTTTTTCTGAAATGCCGTATATTAGAATGTTAGCCATTTTTCCGTGAGTGCCCCTTTTTATTTGTTTTGCATTTTTTGCTTAGTCATGTTACCGTAAGGAATTGGCAAGTAGTGTCGCAAAACTTATATTTTTATAGTGTTGGAAAGTGTTTCTAGATGATCTGGCTACCCATGCCTATCTTTTTTTAGCCAGATATGGCGTATATATAGGTATGTGTTCGATTTTCCGGTGATTGCCATTTTTTCGTTTTTTTCCCATTTCTTTCAAAATTACTACATACTAAGGAACTATCACAGAGTAATGATTCATTTAGATGTTCATTTGTCGGAAAATGTGCCTTGATGGTTTGCCTAGTACGTGGCTGAATTTTTTTTTTTTTCTGAAATGCCGTATATTAGAATGTTGGCCATTTTTCCGCGAGTGCCCCTTTTTATTTGTTTTGCATTTTTTTACTTAGTCATGTTACCGTAAGGAATTGGCAAGTAGTGTCGCAAAACTTGTATTTTTATAGTGTTGGAAAGTTTTTCTAGATGATCTGGCTACCCATGCCTATCTTTATTTTTAGCCAGATATGGCGTATATATAGCTATGTGTTCGATTTTCCTGCGATTGCCACTTTTTCGTTTTTTCCCAGTTCTTTCAAAATTACTACGTACTAAGGAACTATCACAGAGTGATGATTCCTCTAGATGTTTATTTGTCGGAAAATTTTGTTTACTTCTTTTTTGATTGAATATCATCAAATTTTTTTTGCTAAAATATTATATTGTTTTACATTTTTTTTTTCGATTTTATTTCCCTTCAAAAAATTTTTTTTTGGGTCAGAATTTTAACTTTATAGTCGTAAAATAATCGAAAATTATCCAGCAACCCACCATACAATTTTTATGCATATCCAAGAATAATTAGATTAGTAAATAACACCTTGAAATTGACATACCCTTCCTACATTTCAAGTGGCAGATTAGGGAGTCTGAGTCAGTGTGGTTGGCGGCCATTTTGTGGACATATCCGAAGCGTAAGTTGCCCTATCTATATATATTCTTGTTCCCTATAGAATTTGTGATATTTTGGTATATTTTTACCTGCATAAATATCATATTATATATTAAATATATGTATTTTTTTACGAAATTTCTAAGTACTCAAAAAATTACCTTTAGATATGGCCCCTGATATAAATGTAATTTACAAAATAATGAAGATTTTTTTACATATTTCTATTTTAGGATAACATATGTTTACTCCCTAAAAAAATTAGCCACTTCCTATTTCATTTGGGTACCCAAAAAAATTCATGAAATTTGGACAAATTTTTTTGTCCAAAAAAAGTTACCCTTTTTTTTCTCATTTCAGATCTTCACCTCCATGGGTCTGACTTCATCCAAAATACATCAAGATGTGTCCTAAACATTCAAGAATCAGTTCCTAAAAGGATTTGTGTATATATGTATAAACTTTTTTTTATGAATTTTTATGTAAGGTCTTCTTTTTCTACTTAATTTTTTAAAATATTTATAATAAATAGTTTTTCTGCAGATGAGTAGTATTTATCTTTACAGTTGTTTTAAGCATTCATTGAAGTTTTTTTGGCAAAAGAAAAAAGGAGGTTACTGCAAAAACTGATTTTTCAAGAATTTTTTTTGGCGTCGGGGTCGCGCGCGACCGAGTATACCCTTAAAGGGGTGTCCGAGGAGCGTACCTATCCAGGGTTAATAAAACTTCTAGAGTACTGTGTAGTATTGAGCCTCATGATGAAAAAGGCTGGATTATTTGAATTAACTGCATACCTAGTATTATGAACATGGTGGAACAATCCGGGAAGATATAAAGGTAAAGGATTGTCTGAATTATTAAAAATCATATGCAACATGCACAATGAACTAATTGAACGGCGGTGCCAGAGATTAATATCTGGATCAGGAATAAGAAATTTAATAGACCGTAAGTTCCTGGCCAGCAAATTAAGATGAGAATCAGCGGCTGAAAACTAGACAGGAGAACAATACTCAAAACAAGGTAGAATGAAAGAATTGAAACACTTCTTCAGAATAGATTGATCACCAAAAATTTTGAAATATTTTTTCAATTAGCCAATTTTTTTGTGCAATTGAAGAAGACAGACCTAATGTCCTTCTCAAAAGTAAATTTGCTGTCGAGAATCACACCTAAAATTTTAAGTCATACAAAGTTAAAGAAATATTCTCAATGCTGAGATCTGAATGTTGAGGAGCCACTGTCTTTGACCTACTTACAATCATACTTTGAGTTTTGTTAGGATTCAACTTCATACCCCATAATTTGCACCATGCACTAATTTTAGCTAGATCTCTTTTAAGGGATTCAGCAACCCAAGATCTACATTCAGGAGATGGAATTGATGTTAAAAGAGTAGCATCATCTGCATATGCAACAAACTTGTTTTCTAGACCAAACCACATGTCATGTGTATATAGTATGAAAAATAATGGGCCAAGAACACTACCTAGAGGAACACCTGATATCACATTCCTATACTCACTATGGTGCCCATCAACAACAAGTCTTTGCGATTGATTACTTAAAAATTTAATAATGGTGCTAAGAAACGACCCACCCACTTCCAATTGTTTGAGTTTGAAAACAAGGGCGCCAGGATCAACACGATCAAAGGCAGCACCAAAATCATAGTCAATCATATGAACTTCCTGGTCACAATCAAGGGATTTCTGTACAGCATTGGAGATTGTAAGAAGGGCATCACATGCTCCAAGGCCTTTAAGAAAACCAAATTGCAAACTAGGAACCTATTAAGATGATTTCTCTAAAGACGTTTAAAAACTTTAGACAATATGGGAGTTATGGAAAGTGGGCGGTAATCAGTTGGACTTGAGCTACCACAAACACATTTATATAGTGAAGTAACATTACCCATTCTCCAGCAATTGGTAAAACCTCCTCTTCTTGCTAACTTGCACGAAAATAACAGATAACTTTGGAGCTGAGAAATTTGCAGTCTTTATATAAAACAATAGAAAATTACCATTTGGGTCTACACCTCCATAAGCATCAAGGTCCATCAACAGAGCTTTAATTTCACGAGATTGAAAAGCTAAACTAGTTGGTTTAACCTCAGGAAAACAGGAATGAGGAAGTTCAAGTTTCTCATTACTCTACTAGCTGTCAAACACATCTGGCAAAAGGGTTGCCTTTTCCCTCTAGACAGTGAGTGACAAGAGTCCTCTTGTTTAAGTAAAGGAGGAACTTTTGCATCTACACCAAAGAGTGCAGATTTAAGGGCAGTCCACCACTTATGCTCCTGGGTTGTACAAGAATGGGTTTCTTTTATGTATTTTTTTTTCAGTTGAAGCATAAACTCTCTGAGCAAAACCTCTACGCTGAGTATAATTATTCCATGTCAAATCTGATCTGATACTCTTCCAAAGATGATAGGCCTCCTGCTTCTCCAAATAAGCACATCTACAATCAACATTGAAACATGGTTTGTCCTTTACTTAGTACATTAGTACACGAGAAGGGGTACGCCTATCAATTATGTTGACAAGATTCTCATTCAAAGAGACTACAGGATCAACGCTACTATACAATTGTGACCAATTCAAGCCCAAAAGATCATGCAAAATCCCATTCCAGACTGCTTGAGATTTCATATAAATCTTACATGAATAAGATACATCAGGGAGAGGCTGCTCAGTCTTCACTACAAATGAAATCAAGGCATGATCAGATGTCCCAACTGGAGAACCAACATTACTTGTTATAACACGAGGGGAGTCGGTGTATACAAGCTCCAAGCAGTTACCAGACCTGGAGTAGCTTCACTTATGATTTTCTCACAGCCTGATTCAGAGGCAAAGTTTAAAGCTCTTAAGCCATGGTGATCGGTAGGAGAAACCAATAAAGACAAAAGAGCCCATTCTATCATCTTCTTGTATCTTAGCCATAATGGTAAGAAGACAATGGAAGATAAAATCATCCATGTCAGGATTCCGGTAGATCGAACACAAACAGAAGTTGTTATGCCTGCCACAAGCTTTTATTACCTGAATCTCATGACATCCACATTCATACTCAGTCCTAATATACACTGCCATTCCCCTGGCCCTAGGGATGGACTCGCATTTCAACATTATTGGCTTCTTAAAATCAGTTATAAGGAGCTCAGATGAGTGCCTCATATTAGAAACCAAAGTTTGTGAGCACAAAAGAATATCATACTGTCTGGACGAAACTGTAAGGTCTAGACCTATTATGTTAGTCCGTCTAGAAAAGTTTTATTTTTTTTCGTAAAGGTTTAAATTTTATTGGTAGCAATATTCTCGTTTTGAGGATTTTGTAGTGTTACATAAATTGCATAAAAATCACAATTAAACGAATTCATAATTTCACCGCTGAGTTACAATCACAATACACCTCCTCCTTCCTTCCATTTCCTCTTCGGTGTTTGACAGTAGAATGCTCCCTTTACCCAGGACCCACTCTAAGTGGGTCCTTACCGCTATTTACACCAAGAGTGAGTTGTATTAATTCCAGGTTTTTAGTAGATTCTAGTATTCAAAGAAAGTTTGATATTCAAAGAAAGTTTATAATAACATGATTTTCTTATGCTTAGTGTAATTTATCACAATTTGTGTTGAAATATGTGAAAAGTTACAAAATTATGCACTGTTAATCCGAAAATATCCTCCTGTCGTTAACTTTTGCAGGTGCTGTAATAAAATTTAAACTTACCATGGCGATACTTTATAATATATCTATTCGTTAACATTACTTATTGACAAAACCTATATCTGAAATAGAAATTTAGTTTAGTAAATAAGTTTCGATTCTCATTACTTGGTAATTATTTGAGAACAATGAAGGTGTTTGCACAAAAATACTTCTGATCAATCAGGTATTAGGAAACCTTTCCGAGCTAAAAGGGCACCACTGTAAGTCGATGCAAATATGCACCGCTAAAAAAATGGACTATAGGTAGGCTAGGCTTGACTGCACAGTTCTCCCTATGGGCTAACCCTATCTAGGCAAGGAGTTGGTACCCTTTGGGGTTCTCCTCTGCTGCCTTGGCAATTCCCAGTTCTGTGACTACTGCTTCCCATCCTGTGCTATGTACCTCTTCCTGTGGGGTCTTGATTCCCTTGCTTGGTTAGTCTATCTTGGCAGACTATCTTGGCAGAAGTATCACCTTCTGTCTCGGCTTCTGGTCTTGTCGGCTTGAGTTCTTCAAACACTGGATGCCTGTTGGCTATGGGACATTCCATCTGCTGCCTTAGCTGCAGCCTTTGACTGGTCATCTGCTTTTCCTATCCTCTTCCACATCTGTGGAACATTATCTTCTGAAGTTGGTCGATTGGATCCCGCCTAGTTGTCAGGACATCCTTTGAATTTCCAATTCTTAGCATCCTGGCTGTCTTGTATGGCTCTCATTATCTTACAGGCTAAAACCCCCTCTTTTCATAAGTTAAAGATAATGACCAGGTCTTTGCAAGTTCCCTCAATAGCTGTCTTTCATTCCTGTACTTCTCCCCTGATTGTGGACCCTTCCCTATGGGATTATCCGCTCTCTTACTGTCGACTTGACAATGCCTCTGCCGCTTTGTATCGTAATGCCTGGGGTGTTGAAAGGTTAGTTTCTATCTTGTCTACTAGATATAGTTGCCGCCTTCATGCAGCTACTGCCGCTTCAGGGGCAGTTGTTGCTGAATTTGCCCTCTTCGATTGTCCAATAGACCGACTTTGGAGGTAGTGGTGTTCTTTTGGTGTGAACCTTTCCTCCACATTCCTACCACACTGTCTTTGATAGTTTTTCAAAGGACGCCCTCGCAAAAGCCACCACCCTGGCTTATTTCGACTATAACGCACCCCTGCGACTGACGACCGATGCCAGCAACGTCGCCTGTAGGGCTATGCTGGAACAGCTCGTCGATGGTTCTCCTCGACGGTGGCATTCTTCAGCAGGAAATTGAAACCCGCCAAAACAAGATACAGCACCTTCAACAGGGATCTCCTCGCCGTCTACCTTGCCGTCCGCCACTTCAGGCACATCCTGGAGGGCACACCCTTCACAATCGCGACGGACCATCAACCCCTCGTACACGCTTTCACAAAATCGACAGACGCATGGTCCTCCCGACAACAACGTCATCTCGCAGCAATCACTGAATTCGGGTGCACCAGAAGCTACGTTCCCGGAAAGAAAAACCCAGTCGCGGACGCCCTTTCAAGGATTGAAATTGACGTAATCCACCTGGGAATCGATTATGTCAACATTGCATCCGAGCAGCGCACCGACCAAGAGGCACAGGATCACCTGACGGGGCCATCTGCGCTCAAAATAACTGCGATTCTCCTCGGGCCAGCAGGAGTAACTATACTCTGCGACACCAGCACCCGCCGCCCATGTCCCTGGATTCCAGCTTCCTGCAGAAGAAAAATATTCGACATCATCCATGGACTTTCACACCCCTCGGGACACACCACTGCTCGCCTTCTGTCTGAAAAGTTCGTCTGGCCAGGGATCAAAAAGGACGCCCGGGAATAGGCGAAATCATGCATCAACTGCCAATCAAGCAAAATCAGCCGTCACACCGAATCGGGGATAGGTGATTTTCCCCAACCGAAAAGACGTTTCGGTCACATACACATCGACGTCGTGGGACCGTTGCCGCCTTCGGGATCTGCTCGCTACCTGCTGACAATCATCGATCGCTCCACGAGGTGGTTGGAAGCATCACCGATGACCGAAGCTACAACCCAAGCATGCACCGAAGCCCTTTTGTCAATCTGGGTGAGCAGATTGGCGTTCCTGACGACATCACGATAGATATGGCTCGCTCTGGCAAACCTGATGGGAACGACTTTCCACAGCACCATGGCATACAACCCCGCAGCAAACGGCATGGTCGAACAAACTCATCGCGCCCTCAAGGCGTCCCTGATGGCGAGCTGCACCGACGGGGACTGGAAATCACGTATTCCTCGGGTACTCCTCAGCTTTCGCACTGCCCCTCGCACAGATGGCGAGCCATCGCCCGCCGAAAAGGTTTACGGAGAGGCGCTCGCAGTCCCCTGCGAATTCTTTCCCACATCAACCGACGACACGCAGCTGGATCATCTGAGGGACATCGCCAGGAAATTCAGGCTATGTCTTAAAACTTACCAGGACAGAACTAAGCATTTCAAGCCAAAGAACCTGGATGACTGCGGGTATGTTTTCGTCCGTGTCAACGCTCATTGACAGCCGCTAACCAGACCTTATCGAGGCCCCTACCGAGTAATCAAGAAAACGACGAAAGCCTTCCTTCTCGACGTGCATGGCCAAGAAGACTGGGTCTCAATAGAGCGCGTGAAACCGGCGTTTCTCGAAGGGAGCGACACCGCCTCCGTGGGACCTGGCAGATCCAGAGTGCCACCTCAAAACAAGGCTCCCAATGAGAAGAAAAGCAACAAACGACGACGAGAGGTAGCGATCCATACGCCGACTGCCGACGCGCCCCTCCGTTCAAGAACAAGAGGAACCCTCCGACCCCCGAAACGATACGAAGATTAGTCTCATCAGCCCTCTGCGCCACCTGATGTCTTGGGGGGGGGGGAGTACTTGTAAGGACATCACTCCCTCCGTCGTCCAGCAATTTCACCGAATTCTCTATTTTATTTAAATTCTCCTTTCGCCACACTGTGGCTAACTGTATATATTTATTCCGCTCCCTCATAGCTACAATTTCATGTATTTATTATTTCATTACCTATTTCTATTGACTTGGAGTTCAAGTATTTGTAAGTGTGAAAAAACACACATATTTTGGTGGTTAGTTCAAGCCGAATTGGTGCCTGCGCGCATGCTACTTTTCCGTCCGCACCCTGTATTATATTCCCACGTATGTTTGAATAAACTGTCAGTTGTCGTTGGTGATAGCTTGTCTCACTGTCCTTTCACCTTATTTCCTTTCCTCACTGGGCTATTTTTGCATATTGGAGTCCTTAGGCTTATAGCATCTTGTTTTTCCAACTCGGGTTGTAGCTTGGATAATAATAATAGTAATAATAATAATGATAATAATAATGATAATAATAACAATAATAATAATAATAATGAAATAGTACATGTAATACAAAATTGCATAGTCCTGTGTGCACTGAGGTAACAAGCGATGGTTAAAGGAGAGTTATAGGTGAACAAAGGCAATAACTTAAATGTAAAAATTATACTCATAAAGAGGGGAAAACTTTATTAATGGTGCATGAGTAATTGTGAAACAATGAGATTACAAATTAATATAACCAAAGCCAATAAAGCAAAATACATGGTAATATACACACGTAGTAATCACGATGTTTCGAATATTAGATAAAAACTAAAGTTGTAGTATCACAGTACTTTCTAGTAAAACGGAGGTCTAGTGTCTCAGACCTTTTCTTGGAATGCTCACGTGAGTGAAACAAATTTACTCTAAATAAAGTTCCTACGTAAATTTGTAGAGAAACTTAAACAACACATAATGTTTACAGTGATTACAACTTGCAGTGAAAAAAAAAAAAAACTTGCATTGTAATGCAGTGTCTCAGAACTTTCTATTAAAACATTGAACTAGTGTCTGAGAACTTTCCTTGCAATGCACACTTGGAGGAAACAGATTCACCATAAAATGAAGTCCCTACGGAATTTGCAAAAAAACTTAGATATACAGCAGGTAATATTTACGGAGAATCAAACGACAAATAAACCTGTGTTCAGTATCTCGTAACTTTCATGTTAAGATTATGAACAATATCTGCCACCTCGGAATGAACACGTGGATGAAATAGATTTACTATAAAATGAAGTTCCCAAGGCCAAGAGATACAAGGTCTGTTCACTTCCCACCAAACCCCCCATGTACATAAGGGGAACTTTGTCTGCCTGCTTGCTGTGTCACCATGTAATTCGCTGTAAAGAAAACGAAAACAAGGAAATGGGCATAGGTTGGGTGAAACTACTATTACCATACAATTTATCATTCTACTAATTTAAAACCACTAATTGGAATATATTTTTTTTTCTACTGAACTGAGTTTTCTAAATGGGGAACGTTCCTTGCATCTTACAGTTGTGTCCAGACAGTAGGATATTCTTTTGTGCTCATCTGAGCTCCTTAAAACTGCTCTTGAAAGAGGTCCCTGACAGCAACTGTAGGACGAGGGTCTCAAGGCGACCCCCAGTAATCAACCCACACAGAAGTTAAGTAACATGGTACAAAATCTGTAGTTTTATGGTTGACTAATATGTTTTGAGATTTTGTAAAAAGTGTGTAGAGTAATGAAGCTATCATTCCGTTTTCTTTACGTAATGTTAAAATTGAATGAATGAACACTAGTTTTGATTGAAGGGTAATAGTATAGAACACCACGGTCTCCATTTACTCCAATATAATGTAATCCTGCAGTTCTCACCTTCTTGCACAGTAATATGGGGGTTATTTAAATTCTGGGAAAGCAATAATTAGCAAGATATGTTGAAGAGGGGGGAAGGGGTAATAAAAAGAAAATAGCTCGGTTTCCTCACTAAACGACTTGGAACTGACATGTCAACATCGTCAACCAAACAGAATTCGTGATGCCAGCGTACATTTGATTTACTGTATATTCAAAATATACTTAATTAAAAATGGATTAATTACTCAAAAGTGTACTTAAAATATGAAATTTACAAATAGTGACACTTTTGAGTAATCACAATTCTTGATTAAGTATATTTTGAATATACAGTATATCAAATGTACGCTGGCATCACAAACTTCTGTATATGTACGCTGGCATCACGATCTGTTTGGTTGACTATGTTGACGTCAGTTCCATGTCGTTTAGTGAGGAACCGAGCTATTTTCTTTTTATAACCCCTTCTCCCCTCTTCAACTTATCTTGCTAATTATTGCTTTCCCAGAATTTAAATATCCACCTAATTACTGTGCAAGAAGGTGAGAACTGCAGGATTACATTATATTGGAGTAAATGGAGAGTGTGGTGTTCTATACTATTACCGATTGAAGAAAGTAACTAGTCGAGTAAAATGTTTTCAGTGTTAAAGCTTCGAGTAAAGATTAATTTTTCTTTTCATAAAAGAAAAAAATCAGATATATTTTGTTTCTGTATGGTTGAGTGAGAAATTGTCCTTAATGCTGTATAAACTAAAAGTTTTCGATCAGTTGCCTAATTAGATCGTTATGAAATGTTTTAAAAGAAAGAGTTAAGCTATTGTTTTTCAGTTTTAGTCTGAGATTATCTTAAATAATGAAGATTCGTTTGTTAATGTAATAACAGAAGCGAGTTCAATTGTTAACAGTTGTTAAGCAATTAGTAATGTCACGTAGGAGATTTAAAAATTTTACTTTTTTTTTTTTTTAGTTACAGTGTGTCATAAGTGATTTGTTTGCCAGTGTTCGGTCTAATTGATGACACCGAGCATTGTCAACAGATTATTTTGAGAAAGTGATGTCAAATGATTTAGCAGGGAACATGAATGTGTTGCGTTAAAAGGCCGACCATGAGTTAAAATGAATGAAACGAATGTGATGATGTGTGAATTCCCTGAGCAAGCATTATGATGTCACAGCCATTGTTAAAGATAACATCTTGAGTAAGATTTTTTTTTTTTGTGTGTGTGTATTGAAAAGAAATCTGAGATTTTGACAAGTAATGTAATTTCTTTTTGCTTAAAGGTCAGAATTAAATGCTTGTTTTCTGATTCTGTGTAGGATTATGAGTTTTGGAAACATCGTGACAAGTGAACAAAAATTGGTTGTTTTTAGGTAATAATTGACAACATGATATAGAGAAGAGAATTTGAGTTCTTATGTGATTGTCAGTTCCAGTTAACTCGCGAGAACAAAAAGTAATATAAAAAAATTTGAGAAATGGCGAACAAGTTGCCGTAGATTTTCATTTGTTTGTGGCAAAGAATAAAGTAAAAGATCGCAATGATTGTAAAACCAGATATTGGTGACGAGGTAGTTTTACCTGAAGTATTAAAAGACTTGATAAGCTAACCTGTGTTTTGAAGAATATCTTAGTCAAGCAATAAGCTCTGATTCATGTGATGAGTTCTTAAGTTATTTACTTATTTTTGAGTATCGAGGGAATCATATCAACCAACCAAACTTTAGGTTAGAAGGTGACAATGAGTAGCAATACCGTTGCCTTCGTTGGTTAATTAATGTCTGATAAGAAAAAGTTATGTTTTATGTCAGATTGTGTTAAAGAAAAAAAGGACGTTATTGGTGTCAAAGTATAACGTAAAATGTGGATTTGATTGTAGTTAAGTGATTTGGGGAATCCATGAGATAAAGCCTAGTATTTTGATTGCTTTGTGCACGTTTAGAGACCAATAAGAGGCTAGCTAATTGCCCTTCAGAGTTATGTAAGTCTCAGTGACTTGTCTCAAAGGTCAAAAGAGATTCTGTTATGTATTTTTTTTTTTTTTTTTTTTTTTTTTTTTTTTTTTTTGCTGTAATGCCTATTTTGTGTATAAGTTAAGGAGGTAATTTTAAGATTTTGAGCCCAGTTTTTTTTTTCAGTTTTAGTATATTTTGTACATAAGTTTTTTTTTTTTTCTTTTTCTGATGTTTTTTAGCTTTAAGTTCGTTGCTGGCTGAAAGATGCGAGGACGAAAGGTTTTGGTGATTATGGGAGAGTTTGGGTAAGCAGAATTCGACCCATTAAGTCCCTATGTGTGAGCGAATGTTTGCATGCCTGTGCGTGGAGGTATGAGACGCGCAGAGAGAGAGAGAGAGAGAGAGAGAGAGAGAGAGAGAGAGAGAGAGAGAGAGAGAGAGTGACGGATCAGCTGATGAGTGTCAGAAGTTACCAAAGCTCCCTTTTCTGCTGAGAGAGAGAGAGAGAGAGAGAGAGAGAGAGAGAGAGAGAGAGAGAGAGAGAGAGATGTGTAGTATTGATTGTGTTCGCAGAATAAAAAAAAAAAAAAATAGTGGGGATGGCTGACTGAGAGTTTGTTTCTTTGTGAGATAGTTCTGAAAGAAAAGGAGTGAGAGAGAACTGTTTTTTTTTTGGCCAATGATTGTCCCTTAAGGGTAGGGAAGTAAGAAGGTTGTTTTTTTTTTCCTTTGGAGTTTTTCTTTTTCTTTGTAAATTGATTAAAGAGATTTTTTTTTTTGTTGACCTCAGTGACAGGTGATGAAGAGCTTGTTATGTTCTGAATAAAGTTTAACGTAATCTGGGAACAGTATTGACTTTGAAGAAATTCTATGGCTTTCAGTTTTAACGTAAATTTACGTTTTCCGCCTTGTGTTTTTTGTTGTTTGAGATTTAACGTAGATCTGATTGGAATGGTTTTCCCTGTTCATAATTGCACTCCCCTAGAGAGATTAGCTCACCAAACGTTTCGTTGGGCTCCACAAGGCACTAAGAGAATTGGAAGACCCAGGCCTACATGGCTTAGGGCTATGAAGTGCGAAGTTGATGATGGTGATGTGATGGTAACGCAAGAGCCTTTGTTTGTGTGATGTGGGTCAGCTTGGACGAATAAGTGTCCTAGAATGACTGTTGTTTGTTTTGCTGAGTTTGAGTTCGAGCAAAATAGATGAGACAACACAAGATGGGAATGTCGCTGTTGTGAAAGCGATGTATGTAGGTTGTGGCTCTGTTGTGAAACTTCTGCCAGAAAGCTTGTTTTCGGTTGAGATGCGAGCTATGTGTTGGCTGTTTGTCCAGATTGGAATGTGAATGATTGGGCATGAAGCGTTCATAGCCCTGATGGAGAAGTCAGAGAGAGAGAGAGAGAGAGAGAGAGAGAGAGAGAGAGAGAGAGACTTTCTGTTCTTCGGCGTCGAGATGCCCAGAGTTTTTGATGTCCCTTGTTGTGAGTTGGCAGGTGCTGATTGAAACTTGGGAATTTGGACATTCCTGTTGTGGATGTTGAAGAATTGTTTTCTTTTTTCACCGTCTGGTTGGACTGGTGTTCTGTTTTGATGACCTACCTGACCCCGGAGGAGGGGAAGGAGGCCAGATTCTTTATGCTGGCGAACCCTTTCTTAGGAGAGGTTGCTTTGTTGTCCTTAAGCAAGAGGTTGTGAGGAAGACCTCCGCCAGAGTTCAGGCAATGAACGTGGAGGGAAGGGGATCTGGGTATCCCAGGCATGCCTTACTTAGTGCAGAGTAAAGGCATACCTTAAATGAGTAGTGGTTGTAATGGCACCATTCATTTTGGGATTGTGTCATTTTGTTGCCTTTTTTTTTTTGCACAGAAGTGTTCCAAGGAGGACCTCCCGCCAGGTACCCCATGAAGGCAGAGGTCGAGGGAACATTCCTACACAGGGTGGGGCTCCGGTGTGTCCAATGAGCCCTCAGGTGTATCGTTGAACGTACCGTCTATGGCACGGTGTGAAGGTATAAGGCCCCAGTTGGTGTCGCCTGTAGGTATAGTGTGTGCACAGATGTTTTTTGTTTTTATGTACTAGTACTTTGATTTGTAAACACTTTGCTATTGTGATATTGCTTATATGAGAATATTATGCCTAATAACCTATGTTGGTTTTACGAGGAGTTTTTTTTTTTGTGTGTGTGAAACTTTTAGGTAATTTGAGAGTTTCGTTGCTAGCAACTGTCAATTTTGGGGTAAAACATAATGATTGTATACTGTGTTGTTTTTACCATTACTATATTCTAGATCTCTTTCAGACTGAGAGTCCAATGAATGAGCCAGAGTGTAGGCTTGACATATGAGGGCATTAATTCTTTTTGTACGATGACTGCATCCACTAATGTGCTGTAGGAATTAGAAAAGTTAAGTATTTTTTAATACAAAGGTTACTTTAGTGTATAAGTTTTAACTTAGCAGTCACTGTCCTCTATCATATGTTCTCTTGATAAATCGTACAGTATCCATACATGGTCAGGTGTAAAGTATGTATATCATGAATACAGACATGTGTAGTATTGATTGATGATTGATTTTTTTTGGGTTATCTTTAAAATACGTTCACTGATAATGAGTATTTTTGTATGATTTGTTTTATTGATGGAAGTCTGTTTCAGATTTCATTTACTAATAAGTAACTTTTTCAGTATTTTGTTTCTTGGTATTTAACTGCCCATATTTACTCATAGGTATGGGTTTTCAGAGTTATTCGCTATATTTCTTGTTCTTTTTTAGTATATAACCTTTGAGTATTTTGTTCTTGATTTTCATTTAATCATATTATGTATCTTATGTATTCATGTTGTCACAGTTCCTGTTTTCTCATGATAAAAAGCACAACCTACTATTATGATATATGTGAAATTGCTTTGTTCAGACTTTGTAGTTTATTGCTATTAGATTTTCTTTTGTGAGAAGTTGGGTCTATGTGTACTCAGAGCGAACTGCAGCAGAACAGTCATGTTTGGGGTTTTGTTTGTTTTTGATTGATATCAAGTAGAGTAAACTATGCTTTTGACACTCAGACGTTGTTGGGGCTTGAGTTTAAAGTAAAGTTTGTAGTGATTTGCTTTTTGGAACTTACCACAGTTCCAGGAGAAACTGTAACTTGGTAGGGGGGGGGGGCGGATTTGTCACAAGTAACATAGTGTTGAAACCTTTTAGGGTCATGCTAATGACTTCTTTTGCTGCCGTCGCTTGAGAATAGACATAGACTCAGTTCCCAATGGCGACAGAAGGCTGTTGACGTCTTATATCTGATGACTAGATCTTTTTCCTGTCTCCACTTTGTCGTTACAGGATGGTGGGAAGACTACAGCCAGGAGACTGATAGAAACTGCTTTCAAATTCAAAGAGGGGACGTATACCTAGAACCCCCTAGGCAAGATGGCACCTACCTGATGACGCCCCAAAGGATCACGTCTTGATAATCTGCCACGCCTATTGTCAGTTTGAAGAGTGCCACGATCAAGGGCTAACGTCCTTCCGTTGTGCCCCAGGGCACCCAAGATAAGCCTTTTTTGACTTGTACTCTTTCTTGGTGAAATGTAAAGTTAATTTTGTCTGGTGTCCCAGCTGTAGTCTTGCCTGAAATATGATGTGTATTTAATTGATGTAAGAGCACATGTTTGATAGTCATTGAAAATCTTTTAAATATAAAGACTGTTTAAACACGCTAACTAAGATTATTGAATTTGATAAAGTAAATGGAGTTCACTGGAATAATGTAAAACTCTTTGTTCAAATACATGTAAGTTTGAAAGATCAGATTCGCCTCTTGTCTTATCCCGTTTCCTGAATTATAACTTTTAAAAATAATTTATCTGTGCATTGGGACAAATAAATGGTGGCATTTCAGTGGGATTTCTTTCAACAAAGAAGTGAACTGAAAGGAAGAAAATTACAACATGAGTGCTTCGGAGCAGCAGCAAAATAATAGTCTCATCGATATGGAAGTCCAGATTAGAACATCGGCGGGCGCAGAGAGACCAGCACTACAGAGAGTCTACCAAAACAGCCCTTCACTAGAAGATGGGTTCGAACCCTGGGCTGGAGGGAATGGACGATACAGCCAATACAAAACATTTCCGAGTTCTGTGGAAGCTGCGACGTTGGAGCAGTGTTGGACTGATTGTCAAAAAATCATCGTGGCGAATTAGATAATTCAAGGAAATGCCCATAGGAAAGTGAGGATAGATCTCGAATTCGTTGAACCCAGGTCATGGGCACATCTGAGAATACACCTACAACGGAGGTTAGGCCTAAGTACTGCCAGATTACATGAACAGTTATGTAAAGATGTTCCTGTCCGGAAGGAAGCAGCTAGGAGGAGTTTTGTGAATCAGTCACCCACGGAGGACCTGCGGGGAGGAGACCTCGGCGCCCTTCCGTCGAGACGAGAGGGCCGAAACAGACAGCGGCCAAGGAAGGAAGCTGTAAAGAAACACATTCGTCCTAGAGAAGATGGCAATGTTCGCGTTGGAAGAGAAGACGGTACGCCCTAATGTACGTCTAAAATCGTCGTCGTATTCAGTTTCCCGTCGCGGGAGCAACAGCATCGAAAATCGCCGTCAGAAATGGCGACCCAAGACCCTACTATGGACTCTATCAACAGCAGTTGGAGTGTGTTTGATTACAATCTTCTAACAATAGAAGATTTCGTCGTCCAAGCAGCGGCAGCGGGCGTATTAGTAGAGATGGCATGTCCACAAAGGCCAAGGACAATCCCGAAAATTTGAAGAGGTCCCAGACAGCAACTGTAGGATGAGGGACCCAAGGTGACCCACAGCAATCAACCCACACAGAAGTTAAGTAACATGGTACAAAATCTGCAGTTTTATGGTTAACTAATACGTTTTGAGATTTTATAAAAAGTGTGTAGAGTAACGAAGCTATTGTAAGATGAGGCCGCTTGCAGCGCTTAAGCTCCGCCCACATAAGTGACGCCATTTTCTACGTCACGGGCTATCTGTATTTCCTTCCGCTGTGCATGATGCAGCAGCATCAGTTGCAATGAAGATACGAAACAATGCTGACTGTCATTTCTTGATCCTGCCTAGTTTAAGATCCAACATGGCGCAGTGAGTAGGATATTAAGAGGACCTACAATAATAACCGTGGCACAGCATGGCACCACCGTCAAGACGACCCTCATTTGCATCCCCTAGGGGCAGGATTGCAAGGACAGGAACCTCTGGAACCGGCGTCAGGATGTCGCCGGCTTCCGTGCTGCAAGCAGCCTCATCTTTGAAAGTTTTTCTATGCCCCAAAAGCCCACAATATCCGACATCAGATCATGGTATGGTTTTGTCAATCAGCTGGCCCCCTTCCTGACAACGGCGCCCATCATGACCCACTTTAGAGACCTGCTGAAGAAGCCCTCAAGCAAACAGGTCTATTGGGATGAGCACATTCAGGAAAAGTTTCGTCAAGTGCAAGACATCGTCTGCAAGTTGGCCAAGGACGGCCTCACCTACTACGATATGCTGCGGCCGACTGTTGCAGTCACTGACTGGAGTAAGGAGGGGGTGGGCTTCGTCATCCTCCAACAATATTGCAGTTGTACCTCCGTCGAAACCCCCTTCTGTTGTAGAGATGGTTGGAGAATAGCACTTTGTGGCAGTCGGTTCCTCACGCCCGCTAAGTCTGGGTATGCAGCTGTGGAGGGGGAAGCCCTTGCAGTGGCTTGGTGCTTAAAAAAGGAAAGGTTATTCTTATTGGGCTGCCCGAACTTAACCATTGTCACGGACCACCGCCCCTTAGTCAAGTTACTAGGCAATAGGAGTCTCGGCGACATTACCAACCCCAGACTGTTTAGATTAAAGGAGAAAACATTATTGTATAATTTCAACGTTAAATATCTACCAGGCAAGAGGAATCATGCTGCTGACTTTCTCTCTAGTTTTCCTACCCTGAGGACGACGCCAGATAGACAGGATGCGAGTTTCAACGAAGAATTAACGATTGCTCTGGTGTCAGCAATCGCAGAAAACCTACAGGAGCAGTGCAATTGGACGAGAAAACTGTTGAAGAGGCAGCCCTGGACGACCTAGCATATCAGCTGCTAGTCGCTCGAGTGAATGCAGGGGATTGGAACCCGAAGAAATCTCAAGAAATTGCATGTTTGAGGCCCTTCTACGGCATCAGAGAACGTCTCTCTATATCTGGCAACCTGGTCACATACTGTTTCAATGACAACTGCATCCGCCTTGTCATTCCCGAAGGGCTCCGTCACCAGATAACCGCCAACCTCCATGCTGGACATCAAGGCTTAGATACAATGTTGAGGAGAGCGAGACATTCAGTCTATTGGCCAGGCATCGAGGGTGACCTCCAGCATCATCGTTCACAATGTACATCGTGAGACGCCCACGCACCATCCCTTCCTGCCGAAGTCATGAAAATGACCCCTGCCCCAGAGTATCCGTTCCAACAGACTGTCATGGACCTGTTTCAGCTCGAAGGACACATGTATATGGCATATTGTGACAGGCTTACAGGCTGGCTAGAAATAGCCCACTTCCCCAATGGCACATCGTCTGCGAAGGTCATGACAAAACTTAGGCATTACTTCACTCGATGGGGAGCACCCGAACAATTGTCTACTGACGGCGGCACCAACCTGGTGAGTGAAGAGATGATGACCTTCTACAGGAGATGGAGAGTTGACATACGCCTATCATCGGCCCACTTTCCGCAGTCAAATGGGAGAGCCGAGGCCGCGGTTAAGTCCGCGAAAAGGATAATTAGAACAAGTATCAGTGGGACTGGAAGCCTCGATAACGACAAGGTATCATTGGCCATGCTACAATACCTGAACATGCCTTTAAGATATATAAATAAATCTCCGGCGCAATTGGCAACTGGGAAACAGTTACGGGATGGTGTACCGACTGCAAAACTCAACTATATGATAGACCAACACTGGAGAAAATCCATTAGAAAAAGAGAACTTCAAGTAGCAGAGAAAAATGAGAAGATAATTTAAAGTGGCAGCGACAGGAGGCTAACGCCCTTACAGCCAGGCACTCACGTTAGGATTCAGAACCAGATGACCAAGGCCTGGGACAGACTGGGAATCATAGTCGAGCAACGACCTCATAGACAGTACATCATGAGACTTGATGGTAGTGGGCGTCCGTCCATAAGGAACAGAAGACACCTCAAGGTCACTGAACTGCCCGTCAATGAGACAAGAGGAGCCACTCCTACCGATGACGAAGTGGGTCATGAGCCTAAGTTTCCCCCATCAGTGCCAGAGGTACAGCCTCCAAGGAAGAGAGAGGCCCCTACCTGGATGAACGACTATGTTTAATTATCTCTGCTTTGACCTTGCAATTATAAAATGAAAAATTCTGTTTTATTTTACTGCACTAGACGTGCATTGATTTCATATTTACAAAATTATATTTTGTAGGAGATTTTAAGTTGGGTTGGTGTTGCATTCACGACGCAATTTTAGTGCACATCTTGCAATGCTGATGTAATTATTGTTTCATTTGAGGTTACATTAGTGCTGTCGATGTTGTTCTCTCTCTCTCTCTCTCTCTCTCTCTCTCTCTCTCTCTCTCTCTCTCTCTCTCTCTCTCTCTCTCTGAGTTGTATTTGTGTGCCGGTGAAGTGAACACTTGTGCGTCCCTAAAAATATCCTGATTTAACGCGGATAACAAAAAGGCTATCGAGTGAAATATAGCTACAAGTTTTCGTGAATAGTCGGTGATTAGTTTGAGGGCAGAAAAGTGAGATAAATCGTCGGCATAGGATAGTTATCTTGGGAATTAATAAAAATCTGATCAAGATGGCATTGTATAACACAGGCAAATCGTGGAGAGATATCGCTGGAGTCAGCAAAGGCAAATTTCATGAGTTGGCGAAACAGGAGCTCGACCGATTGACAACAGATGTCACTAGCAACTCCAACCAGTGTGACGGAAAAATATTCGCAGACATATTGAAACAATATGATCCAATAGACTGGAAAAAATCTGCGGAAAACATCAGTAAAATAATTGAAGAAATTCCAAAGAAGATCCAAGTGTTAAAGAGACTTATAAAGAAAGTCTACATCAATCAACACATTCCATCAAAGAACAATAACAAGTCCAATATGGTGAATATGCTGATTGATGCATTGGGAAAAAGAATGCCAAAATGGTGTAATACATGTAAGATATGGTATTCCATTAATAATCTCCAATAACTGATTAGAAAATGTAATGCCTGTAATGTTCCAACACACCCCACATGTGCTGAAATACAGCAAAAAATAAAAAATTGAGACACAAAGGTATTCTGCTCAACATGCTTAGTCTGGATAGAAAATATAATTAAGTCGAGACTAAAGCTGCAATTAGTTGAAGAAGAAGAAGAAGAAGAAGAAGAAGAAGAAGAAGAAGAAGAAGAAGAGAAAAATGAACAGGATATGTGTAAGGATGCAGAGGCAATCATTGATATAACTTATGATGCCATCCAACAACATACTTATGAAGAAATAAATTATCAGATGGAAACAAATAATAGACCCAAGAGACTCTACCCGGACCTACATACTTTTAGGGAAGAGCAAGAACAAGAAAAAAAAGAAAAGAAAGATATAGTCTGTAATAGGCTGAAAAGAGGGAATTGCAAATTTGGCGAAAGATGCTACTACAAGCATCCAAAGATATGCCATAATTATGAAATATATGGTAAATGTGCGTATTTAGACGGATATGGAGACGAATGCAGAGATCTCCATCCAAAAATATGCAAAACCCTAAAAGAAGGAAAAGGATGCAGTTTCAACAAAAAATGTCGATATATGCATCCTGCAACTATGAATGAGAGTAAGAAAACTCAGCAAACTGAAAAGAAAAACAAAAATGAAACAAAAAAAGAAACAAAAAAGCAGGCCGCGTATATACCGCACTATGCACCAAAAAAGGCCTTTCAACCTAAATCTCCACAAATAGAGCCCAACTACAAAGAATGCATATATAATGCCAGGGGTTGGTGCAGATATGGGGATAATTGCAGGTTTACACACAAAATTAAGTATGAAGGCGAAAGAACAAATATTATGGAAAAGTTGGATTTTTTAATGGCAGAATTCCGAGAAATGAAGAAAAGAACATCATATCAGAACAGGAAGGAAGCATGGGAGAATCCATATTATTACCAATATTAAATAATGGAAATGAAACACAAACCATAATAGTGATGAATGCACAGGGTTTAGTCACGAGTAACTCTAAAAGGAAAATAGAGTTCCTAGAAGAACTAACCCAAATTGAAAAAATAGATATATTAAATATAAGTGAAACATGGTATTCCCAAGAGACTGGCAGTGATGACCAGATAAAGGGTTTCCAAACTTATAGATCAGACAGAAAAAATAGGAATCAAGGGGGAACCGCAATATATGGAAGAGACATAAATCAAGGAAAAGTCTGTGAAAAATACAGCAACACAGAATGTGAATTGATTGCGGTAGAATTTGAATTTGAAAAACTAGTGAATATTGTAGTTTACAGACCCCCAAATACTAAGGAGTTTGACATAATAATAGAAAAAATAGATGATATATGTAGAAACCATAAAGACTGGAATATACTCCTATCCGGAGATTTTAACTTTCCTTTCGTGGATTGGAAAGAACGGATAGAAGAAAGTGGTTGTATGTATACATATAAAAAAGAGAGTAATAGTAGCGCAGAAGATAAGAGGCAATTTGAAAAGCTTCAAGATATGCTATTAGAACATAATATGCAACAAATAAACCACATTCCAACAAGAAAGGAAAATGTCCTAGATCTAGTATTTGTGAATGAGGTGAATTATGTTAAAGAAATAATAGTGTATAACACGGGAATTTCAGACCACAATGTCATAGAATTGATAGTTCATTCCAAAGCAAGTGATCACAGAATTAATAAAAGCACAAAACTTTGGGAAGGATATGGAAAATATAACTTTTACAGTAAGAATATAAAATGGTCAGAAATAAATGAAGAACTGAATAAAGAATGGAAAAATGTATTCATAAGTGATAATATACAGGTAAATACGGACATACTGTACAAAATACTGAAGAAAATTGTTGAAAAATATGTACCGAAAAAAAACAATAAACAAAAGACGTGCATACCAAGAGACAGAAGGATCTTATTTCAGAAAATTAGAAAGTGGAAGAAAAATCTTGCAAAAGAAAAAAAAAATGTGTGGAAAATGAGGGAAATAAAATGTAAGATAGAAAATGCAGAACAAAAGATTATACAGTCGAAAGAAAATGAAAAAAGGGACTTAGAAGAAAGGACACTTCAAAATATAAAAAGAAACCCCAAAGTACTTTACTCCTATGCAAAAAAGATGAATAAAAGGAGAATAGAAATAGGCCCTCTAAGAATTGAAGGACGGCTAACGAATGAAAAAAAGGAAATATGCAACATATTAGCAGAAAAATATAAGAGTGAGTTCACGCCAAGAATTGCGAATGAGAATAATGAAACAGAAATGAGAGAAGAAAATGTCGAATATCTAACGGATATAGATATTAATGAAGCAGATATTGTCACGGCTATAAACGAAATTAAAAATGGATCGGCAGCCGGACCAGATGGAGTTCCAGCGATTTTGTTAAAAAAAACTGCAAACACTATCGCGAAGCCGCTTGCAATACTGCTAAGACAGAGTGTAGATATGAGCGAGATATATGTTAAACATAAATTAGCTTATATAACCCCTATCTTCAAAAGTGGATCAAGACTAGAGGCAAGCAATTATAGACCTGTTAGTCTAACATCACATATTATGAAAGTATATGAGAGGGTAATAAAAAAGAAAATAATGAACCATTTGGTCAAAAATAATTTGTTTAATATGGGTCAACACGGTTTCGTACCTGGAAAAAGTACACAGACCCAACTGATAGCACACTATGAAAACATATACAATAATATGATAAATGAAAAAGACACAGATGTGATCTATCTAGATTTTGCAAAAGCCTTTGACAAGGTAGACCATAACATATTGGAGAAAAAAATGAGAAAGCATAATATTGTGGGAAAGATAGGAAAATGGGTAAAAGAATTCCTGCAAAACAGAAAAAAGATAGTGGTTGCAAATGACGAGAAATCAGATGAAGCCCAGGTAATATCTGGTGTGCCCCAAGGTACGGTATTAGCTGCACTGCTATTTGTTATTATGATCTCAGACATAGACTGTGATGTTGAAAACTCCGTAGTGAGAAGTTTCGCCGATGACACAAGAATAAGTAGAGAAATTACTTGTGATGAAGATAGGAACTCACTACAAAGAGATCTAAACAAAATATATGAATGGGCGGAGATAAATAGGATGGTATTTAACTCCGATAAATTCGAATCAATAAATTATGGAAACAGAGAAGGAATGGTGTATGCATACAAGGGACCTAATAATGAGACAATCACAAACAAGGAAGCAATTAAAGACCTTGGTGTAATTTCAAATAGGAATATGTTATGCAACGACCAAATAGCAACACTGTTGGCTAAATGTAAAGCAAAAATGGGAATGTTATTCAGACACTTTAAAACAAGAAAAGCTGAACACATGATTATGCTTTACAAAACTTATGTACGTAGTACACTCGAGTACTGCAATGTGATATGGTAGCCACACTACCAAAAAGATATTGCGCAAATAGAGAGTGTACAAAGGTCCTATACTGCTAGAATAGAAGAAGTTAAGGACCTTGACTACTGGGAAAGACTGCAATTTTTAAAACTACAGTCTAGAAAGGAGAAGAGAACGCTACATGATAATACAAGCATGGAAGCAAATAGAAGGAATTGCTGAAAACATCATGGAGCTTAGAATATCAGAAAGAGCAAGCCGAGGTAGATTAATAGTGCCAAAAAGCATTCCAGGTAAACTGAGAAAGGCGCACAGGACATTAATCCACTACGCACCAGCATCGATAATGCAGCGACTATTTAATGTGCTGCCAGCTCATCTAAGAAACATATCAGGAGTGAGCGTAGATGTGTTTAAGAATCAGCTCGATAAATACCTAAGATGCATCCCAGACCATCCAAGACTGGAAGATGCAAAATACACCGGAAGATGCATTAGCAACTCTCTGGTGGATATACGAGGTGCCTCACACTGAGGGACCTGGGGGAACCCAAACAAAAAATAAGGCAATAAGGTAAGGTAAGGCTCTCTCTCTCTCTCTCTCTATCCCATCTTCACGTTACCATTAATTATTACGATTATGATTTACCTTATATGTCTGATGTTTTACATTAAGAGAGTATAGAATTTTGTTTGTCATATCTGCTTTTGATATTGTCATTTATAAGTTTTGAAAATATTACCTTCGTAATATTTTGGGAGGGAGATGTAAGATGAGGCTGCTTGCTGCGCCTAAGCTCCGCCCACATAAGTGACGTCATTGTCTACGTCACGGGCTATCTGTATATCCTTCCGCTGTGCATGATGCAGCAGCATCAGTTGCAATGAAGATACGAAACAACGCTGACTGTCATTTCTTGATCCTGCCTAGTTTAAGATCCAACAGCTATCATTCCGTTTTCTTTACGTAATGTTAAAGTTGAATGAAAGAACACTAGTTTTAATTCAAGAAAGTAACAAGTCGAGTAAAATGTTTTCAGTGTTAAAGCTTCGAGTAAAGATTAATTTTTCTTTTCATAAAAGAAGAAAATCAAATTGATTTTATTGCTGTGTGGTTAAGTGAGAAATTGTTCTTAATGCTGTATGAACTATGATTTTCATTACATAGTTTCTTTGGTTTAAGTTTGTTTTTGAGACCTTTTTGGTCAAAGATGTTAAATAAGATTTTTGGAAGAGAAGTAAAGTCACAGGTTGAGATAACTTTGTGTTAACAATAACAAGTTATTTAATTCCAGAGAAGAAATGTAGAAAGTTTGTAAGCTCAGTGTTAAGACGTAAGTTATGGAGTTCTTTATGATGTCTCTCTTTGAGTATGTACTTAATGAAATTATGGAGAAAGAAATGTAAATTAGGTACATTGGTAATTTGGGAAATTCGTGTCACAATGTTTGTTCTTACGTCATACTACATATTGTCGATCAGTAGCCTAATTTGATAGTTATGAAATTTAAAAGAAAGTTAAGCTATTGTTTTTCAGTTTTAATCTGAGATTATCTTAAATAATGAAGATTCGTTTGTTAATGTAACAACAGAAGCGAGTTCAGTTGTTAACAGTTGTTAAGCAATTAGTAATGTCACGTAGGAGATTTAAAAATTTTACGTTTGGTTTCTTTTAGTTACAGTGTGTCATAAGTGATTTGTTTGCCAATGTTCCATCTAATTGATGACACCGAGCATTGTCAACAGATTATTTTGAGAAAGTGATGTCAAATGATTTAGCAGGGAACATGAATGTGTTGCGTTAAAAGGCCGGCCATGAGTGAAAATGAATGAAACGAATGTGATGATGTGTGAATTCCCTGAGCAAGCATTATGATGTCACAGCCATTGTTAAAGAGCACATCTTGAGTAAGATCTTTTTTTTTTTTTTTTTTTTTTGTGTATTGAAAAGAAATCTAAGATTTTGACAAGTAACGTAATTTCTTTTTGCTTAAAGGTCAGAATTAAATCCTTGTTTTCTGACTGTGTAAATGTGGAGACTTTTTAAATGTCTGAGTGGGAACTTGGTCCAGGAAAGTTTCCCTACGGCAGTTACACAAAGATCAACAGGGGAGGATAATGAGCACTTACACTCGGGGCACAAACACCCTGCTAATAACTTTACTACCACAGTTTACTAACCGCCACTCTTAACCCTGGATAGGTACGCTCCTCGGACACCCCTTTAAGGGTATACTCGGACGCGAACGACCCCGACGCCAAAAAAAATTCTTGAAAAATCAGTTTTTGCAGTAACCTCCTTTTTTCTTTTGCCAAAAAAACTTCAATGAATGCTTAAAACAACTGTAAATATAAATACTACTCATCTGCAGAAAAACTATTTATTATAAATATTTTAAAAAATTAAGTAGAAAAAAAGACCTTACATAAAAATTCATAAAAAAAATTTTTATACATATATACACAAATCCTTTTAGGAATTGATTCTTGAATGTTTAGGACACATCTTGATGTATTTTGGATGAAGTCAGACCCATGGAGGTGAAGATCTGAAATGAGAAAAAAAGGGTAACTTTTTTTGGCCAAAAAAATTTGTCCAAATTTCATGAATTTTTTTGGGTACCGAAATGAAATAGGAAGTGGCTAATTTTTTTAGGGAATAAACATATGTTATCCTAAAATAGAAATATGTAAAAAAATCTTCATTATTTTGTAAATTACATTTATATCAGGGGCCATATCTAAAGGTAATTTTTTGAGTACTTAGAAATTTCGTAAAAAAATACATATATTTAATATATAATATGATATTTATGCAGGTAAAAATATACCAAAATATCACAAATTCTATAGGGAACAAGAATATATATAGATAGGGCAACTTACGCTTCGGATATGTCCACAAAATGGCCGCCAACCACACTGACTCAGACTCCCTAATCTGCCACTTGAAATGTAGGAAGGGTATGTCAATTTCAAGGTGTTATTTACTAATCTAATTATTCTTGGATATGCATAAAAATTGTATGGTGGGTTGCTGGATAATTGTCGATTATTTTACGACTATAAAATTAAAATTCTGACCCAAAAAAAATTTTTTGAAGGGAAATAAAATCGAAAAAAAAAATGTAAAACAATATAATATTTTAGCAAAAAAAATTTGATGATATTCAATCAAAAAAGAAGTAAACAAAATTTTCCGACAAATAAACATCTAGAGGAATCATTACTCTGTGATAGTTCCTTAGTACGTAGTAATTTTGAAAGAAATGGGAAAAAACGAAAAAGTGGCAATCGCAGGAAAATCGAACACATAGCTATATATACGCCATATCTGGCTAAAAATAAAGATAGGCATGGGTAGCCAGATCATCTAGAAACACTTCCCAACACTATAAAAATACAAGTTTTGCGACACTACTTGCCAATTCCTTACGGTAATATGACTAAGCAAAAAAATGCAAAACAAATAAAAAGGGGCACTCGCGGAAAAATGGCCAACATTCTAATATACGGCATTTCAGAAAAAAAAAAAATTTCAGCCACGTACTAGGCAAACCATCAAGGCACATTTTCCGACAAATAAACATCTAAATGAATTATTACTCTGTGATAGTTCCTTAGTACGTAGTAATTTTGAAAGAAATGGGAAAAAACGAAAAAATGGCAATCGCAGGAAAATCGAACACATACGTATATATACGCCATATCTGGCTAAAAAAAAAGATAGGCATGGGTAGCCAGATCATCTAGAAACACTTTCCAACACTATAAAAATATAAGTTTTGCGACACTACTTGCCAATTCCTTACGGTAACATGACTAAGCAAAAAAATGCAAAACAAATAAAAAGGGGCACTCGCGGAAAAATGGCTAACATTCTAATATACGGCATTTCAGAAAAAAAAAATTCAGCCACGTGCTAGGCAAACCATCAAGGCACATTTTCCGACAAATAAACATCTAAATGAATCATTACTCTGTGATAGTTCCTTAGTACGTAGTAATTTTGAAAGAAATGGGAAAAAACGAAAAAATGGCAATCACAGGAAAATCGAACACATACCTATATATACGCCATATCTGGCTAAAAAAAAAGATAGGCATGGGTAGCCAGATCATCTAGAAACACTTTCCAACACTATAAAATTATAAGTTTTGCGACACTACTTGCCAATTCCTTACGGTAACATGACTAAGCAAAAAAATGCAAAACAAATAAAAAGGGGCACTCGCGGAAAAATGCCCAACATTCTAATATACGGCATCTCAGATAAAAAAAAAAAGACATGCACGTGTTAGCCCAACCATCAAGGCACACTTTCTAACACATAAACATGAAAAAAAATCAATAATATACGGCAATTCCTTACTACGTAGTAAATTTTTACAAATATTGAAAAAAAACAGAAATTGGCAACCGCAGTTAAATACCCAATATACCAATAACTACGTCGTATCTGACAAAAACAAAGTCACGCATGGGTAGCCAGATCATCTAGACACACTTTCCAACACTAAAAAAGCAAAAGTTTTACGACACTATTTGGCAATATCTTACGGAAAAATGACTTGGCAAAAAAATGAACAAAAATGAAAAAGGGGCACTCGCGGTAAAATGCCCAACATTCTAATATACGGCATCTCAGATAAAAAAAAAGACATGCACGTGTTAGACCAACCATCAAGGCACACTTTCTAACACATAAACATGAAAAAAAATTAATAATATACGGCAATTCCTTACTACGTAGTAAATTTTTACAAATATTGAAAAAAAACAGAAATTGGCAACCGCAGTTAAATACCCAATATACCAATAACTACGTCGTATCTGACAAAAACAAAGTCACGCATGGGTAGCCAGATCATCTAGACACTCTTTCCAACACTAAAAAAGCAAAAGTTTTACGACACTATTTGGTAATATCTTACGGAAAAATGACTTGGCAAAAAAATGAAAAAAAAAATGAAAAAGGGGCACTCGCGGTAAAATGGTCCTCGTGGTGATGAACGACATTTTAACTAATAAAAAAATCATGCACATGGTAGCCAAACAATCCACCAAGACTTTCCACAACTGATAACCTATACAAGTTGCATCATTCTACGACAATTTCATAATACGTAATAACTTTGATAATTATGCAAATTACCTTAGAAGGGTAAACTCGGTCGCGCTCGACCCCGACGCGTCTCAGAAATCGGGGAAGGAGTACAGCTACAGGAATGCACATCTGGACACTACTAGAGCGTGTAGGGGAGACACCTACTGCAGGTCGATCACCCACAAATTCAGTCACGGGGGTGAGTCACGTGAGAAAAACCTCGGTTTTTTTTTGACGCTCGGGGTCGCGGACGACCCACCGTACCGTTCCAGGGTTAAATACAAAAGGGGGAAATTTTACTGTCCAGAGGCCGGAGGACTCCACACATGAAAATAAAAGTAATTTATGGCCTACTCTAGCTTTGTCAGGTCTATATTCATCTCACTATAAGGCTCTGTTCCGACTCCGTCCCAGCGACCCCAGTGAGATGCTGGACAGGTATCTTACGTTAATGCAATTAGAGACAAAATAAAAAATTGGAGCAGTGATGTAAAGTAAAGTTTAAAAGTTTAAAGATATGGACCTTTACCTTCGAAGCAGATATTTTAATACAAAGTTCCTCGCTGAAACCACTTATAGACTTACTTAGGCTTACTCCTTTCAAATATCGGGTATTCTATCCGGTGATCAAATATTCATAATTTGCACATTGCAATAAATAAGGGAGCAAAAATACAAAGGAGGTTTAATTAACCTAATATTGATTTATTTCACAAATTTACATTAAAATGAATGGACATCTTAACAGCACAAAAAATGGTATAAAAAAAGAAAAGCAAATAAAATAAAAATATGGTTGATTAGACTCGTGGTCTTGTGCAATAATTAATAATAAGAATTGGGCTGGACACGTGACCCATGTGACCCAGAGACTGGGCTAGTCTGAAAAGCAAAAAATAATATCGAAAAAAATATATACACACAATCCCACCGCACACAGTCCGAATTATGCAATAGCCAGATATTCTAAGCAAGTTAAAATTAGTCTAAGCTAAACTAAAAAATGGGGGAATAACTAAGTGGCCACTTTCTGTTACCTGCACTCCTTTGAATACTGTCCTTTGCCCTTAATGCCTGTTGACCGGAACATTGCACAAGTTGACACTTTGCACTCTTGACTGGCTCACCCCTAAAATTTTCACTTTGACAATTAAGGTATACCAGGATCTTCTTCTTCTCTATCTCTCCAACTGGCAGCATAGTACAGCGGCATAGCACACCAATTGTTCAAATTGGTCTAAAAGCACCAAAATTGGCACACATGTAGATTAATATATTCTAAACATTTTTGGATATGGAGGCATTCAAGATTAGCCCTTAGGAAGATATGGCGGCCATTGTTCAAAATGGCCGCCATTTAACATTAGCGTCATTACATAGACTTCATTATGTGTCGTTAGTTTGGTGCTAGATGGGCCAAAATTCCCTTTTTTTACATCAGAATTAACATCAATAAATGTTTAACAGATATTTAGATGAATCTTCTCAAAAATGGCCCCCAAACTGGCCGCCATTTTGTGGAAAAAGTGGACATTTGATGAAGATTTCAATACTCAATGACATAATACCTCTAATAACCAGTACCTGATTTCAGGAACACACTTTAATTGCTCAAGTTGCTTTTTTATTTCAAATTGCTGGCAAAATTGCTAGTCAAAATAATACACAGAGTACGGGAAGTTTACAGTATGGTCAGATTGTAGTTATATAGTCGACCAAAAGCCCAGTCTCTAGGCACAGTACTTGTGTAATCCTGCAGTACATACATGTAATACAATAACGTAGATTTTGCCACACTATGTTAATTATGATTCCGAACTTTTCAAATCTGGTCACCAGAATTATGAATGTCTACAGATCATAATGTTGGTTAGCAAGTTTTCTGTCCCAATCTACTGGCATTCGCCTTCACAGAAACATAGACCAGTGCGTTGCAGTGAAGCGTTCTTGCACTTGCAGCGGTTTTTGCAGCCTTTCTTGCATCCGCAAGACACCAGCTCATAGCAGGCCTTGGATGCCTCAGGGAGTGTGGTCCAGAGTGGTGTGTAGAGCCCATCATCACTCCGATGCCAGCCCCAGTCTGTTGGTGGAGGGAGCACGGGCGTTGGTACCAATGCCTGGCCCCAGACATGACCACCCTGAAGGGCAGATCTCTTCACATGCTGCTCCAGAGCAGCGTAGGTTGGCTGGATGTTCTGAACAGAGTTCGTCTTTGCAAAGAGCTGCTTTCTCGCCTTGTTGACGTCCTTGCATTTGCTTGTGCGGTCATACAGGAGTATGACAAACCTCTCGATGACATGCATTGTATCCTCTTGGATGCTTGTGGGTGCATTTGCCAGACTCAGCAGGGCATCAGTGAGTTCTGGCAGCGTGTTCCATGTTGCCCAGGCAGATTTCTTCCCATGTCCGACAAAGGCTGACACAGTATCACACCCTGTGATGGCATGAAACATTGGAAGAGCACATGCCTTCTCTGGACCAAGGGAGGAAGCTATTTCATGGGCTGCAATGTAGCGGTAGTTCTTGCCTGTCCCAAAGGCTACCCAGAGTTCGTCTCCAGCTGGTAGTTTCTGGACTACCATCACTGCTAGGACCACGACGTCACTGTCTACTGTTCGAACCTGTATCTGGTGGTGACCATGTTGTGCAGCATGTGCTACATGTAGCATCATGCGGGTGTCTGCCTCTTCTTGGTTGCATGGTGCGAGTGAGTTGACATCCTCTTGCTGTGGAACACAGATCACCTGCTCCCCATCAGTGACGACCAGTTCCTTGCCTTCTTCTTGAAAGGACTCTGCAAGCATGGTGGAGAGGTAGCTGAAGAGCTCCACTTTGTTGCTATCAACTCGCAGGAAACTTTGCCAATTTCCTGGTATGACTGCTGAGTCGACAACACGCCGACGTACTCCCTTTCCACGCTGTTCTCTGGTTGATGCCTTCAGGGAATCTGCTCTGTAGCTGTCCCACACAAGGTCAAGACGTGATACATGTTGGAAACGTTGTACAACGTATGGGATGAGCACTTGCTGTGCATATTCCTCGAACGTGTTGGCAGTACCCGGCTTCAACATCTGTACGATTACTGCTCCATCGAGGACAACAGCAGTGACAGTAGGAGCTTCAAACTGAGGCTCAGCATGGCCTTCAAGGCACACCAGCAAGTCACTCTTGCTCCCTAGGTACAGTCTCCCTCCGTCAGATAAAGCTGGAGGGCATTGCTGATTTTCATGCCTGAAGAACTCTTCTAGATTCCCATCACGGGTCTGGCAGCCGATATATAATCGTGCGAAGAGCGCAACATCATTCTTCAGAGATTTGACCTGTTCTTTTCCTTTGGGTATATTGGGTCCTCTCTTGGTCGCAAACAGTGGTAGCTTGTTCCGGTGGATTGCCACCTCAATGGACTTGGTTCTGTCCACGATGCATTCCTTTGAGAATGCTTCAAACTGGTCTTGGCCAATCTGCTTGGCGTTACGGACTGTTTCTATGACTGCAGGGTCTGCGATCTCCTTTGTGTCGAGCACCAGCAAGTCCTGACTGTCCTCCTCGAAAGGGTTGCCCAGCTCTTCAATGACGGCCACGAGTGAGCGCACATCTCTGGCAAAAGTGTTCTGCACACTTGGTGTCTCTTCGTGGTGACGTGTCTCCTCTTGATCGTGTGGATGCAGATTGAAGTCGTCAAATTCCACAATCACTCTAGCAACCTCCGGTCCGGCAACCATCCAGCGCCTCAGTGCAGTTGGATTGTCTGTGAGGCCGATGGCTCCTCCATCACCCTTGACATACGCGTTGTTCTGCTCATGTCCTTGGTCAAGAGGGATTGCTGAAAAGATCCTCTTGGTCTTCTGGACTGTGAAGTGTCCCTTGCTAAACTCTGTGAAGACGTCTGGATGTTTGTTTGCCAGTTCTGCCATGTCCCGTAGATGCACTGGTATCCATCGGGCATAGTTCGTGTGGTCTAGTGCGAAGAACCACGGAGCCAGTTCTGTCAGAGCATCCACGTACATGCTAAAATTGGCTTCTCTCAGAGATCGCACATAGATCAGAGTGGACAGCTCCAGTGCCAAGACTGTTGACCAGTACTGAAACTGCGGATAACTCTGTTCTCTCTGACTGCACCAGTCTTCGAAGCTTTCAGGGTGCTCATCATCTTCTGTATTGGTGGTGCTGTACTTGTCATAGGCACGCCGTTGGAGATTATACAACGCAGCCGCTGTGACTTGGTGTGCTCTTCTGGTGCGTGTGACGTGAGCTGCTCGAAGAAATGAGTCTGCTATTCCTTCAGTTGTGATCTCTGCTTGTACCAGTGCTTGGGTCCACCCACTTCCCTGCAACCAGTCACCCAGGGTCTTCAGTGCCGTCATCTCAATATGCAACCCCCCAAACATCACCACCAGTTGGTCTTCTCCATATGTGTTTGGCCACTTCCACTGGATCTGTTTTGCTAGAGTGAATAGTGGCTGGTCGCAAGTCAGAACTGGAGTTTGGCCTGGGTTGAGATGTTTAACTGCACTCCTGACTACATCAATAGAGTGTCTGATCATTGCCACAGTGTGAGCACTCTCCTGGAACAAGGGAAGCAGGGACGTTGGTGTGATGACTGGTTGCTTTGGATCTTGGTGCCTTGCATGGTATGCAGCCCATGATGTGTTTTCACAGGCCTCAACATCATCTTTGAGAACACTTCTCGTGTTCTCCAGCCACATATACTCATCTTCTATGTGCTGCTCACAGTTGTGGCGTCTAAGAGAGGTCACAGAAGTAGCTGGGATCATTTGCCCTTTGACAGAAGAAGCAACAGGACGTACATCCGTGTAATATTCTGGTAGAGGCTCAACCGTCTTTGATCCAGTATCACACCCAGTGAGAGCAATGCTACGATCCACTCCCTCATCTGCACACGTTGGGTGTTGAAAAAGCGAGATTCCTGTTCCATGGAATGAATTCTTGGCTGTGGTGGCACTTGGGTTGTGGTCAATGTTGTCCACAGCCGCAGTTGTGAACACATTGCTACGCAGGGTAGGCGGGCAGACCACTTCCTCTATGCGGTACAGCTGACACACGCTGTTTCCCATCTGGGCAGAAAGACGTAGGACTCTGTCATATGAGATGCTTAGGCCCAGAGAGAAGAGCTTGTCCACAAGTCCTCTCTTGCGTGTTTCAGCATACAGCATCAGCCCAACATAGGTTGGAAGAGGAGTTTCTTGAGACGTACTGTGTCTGACAGCTGGAGGCTCCTGTGTCTTGGTTGCTCCCTGCTTCCGACTTTGCTTGACACTGTTGAACTTGAGAAGCTGCGCAATGGAAAGAGCTGCTTGTGTTGAAGAGGAATGGCTTTGATTCTTGATGGTGGGGCCATCCAGCACCATATTTACCATTGCAACTAGTACGTTTGGCACAGAGTCCTCCTGACAGCCGCCCGGGAATGATCCACGGAATTGGTAAGTGTCTTCAAACATATATCGACGAACTATCTGTGCAGCACGCGCAAGGTGAACTGCCTCAGTGTCACAGTCTTGCTCGCAGGCTTTGCCTAGCGCTTCACCAATGTCTTCATCAAACGCTAGTAAAACATCTCGGCCTTTGCTGTGGGATCTCAGGCCTGGTATCTGGGCTAACAGGCGCTCTTTCAGCCTTGTGCTATTAACTTTCTGGCACAAAACAACCCCGAGCTGTTCCATTCTTGTTGTGTATAGTTTTACAAGTTCTGCGAGTCTGAAGACTGGGGTGGTGCCCTCTTCTAGGTGGGTTTCCTCGATATACAGGACCAGTTCAGCCAGTACGATTCTTGACATTACACCTTCATGGTCAGTTTTCTGCTCGGCTTCTACAGTGGTCTTTGCACGATAGTAAAGAGCCAACAAACACTTGGAATGGTACTTGGCCTCCAGAGCCACCATATCACCCATGCTGAGCCTGGCTATGAGTTCATTGTCCCCAACTTGCGCTGCACACTTCCGTACGCGTGTGTCCACCTGGAAGGTTGTTACTTCATGTAGGGTCTCTTTGCCAGACTTTCCACAGAAAAAGCAGGAGGTGCCGCTGGTAGTGGCTTCTGAAGAGTGTGTTCTGGCGCGCTTGGCCTGGACATTGTCAGTACTATCAAATGCTGAGCTGCTTGCGATGCGTCTCTTCTCTGCTCTTCGTAGCATTGTGTTATTGTATTTGAGCATACATGTTTTATGCCACTTGGCCTGGTGGGCAACCATTGTCGCCTCAACACCTTGTCCTTCATCTAGTCTCTGTAACTGAACAGTTCTTGGCAGTTCTCCGAGTTCATCAAATTTGACCAAGTTTGCAGCCATTGTCGTGTATCCACTCCCAGGGTCTCGGCGTTTAGACAGTACTGGGCAGACAAGTGACTCTGTTGTCTCCTCTTGACATACAAGACACAGCTTCCAGTTTGTCTCAGGAGGTGTTGTGGGAGTACGTTGCTCAAAAGTATCGACCAGTTGGAACTTCTTTGCCATGGCTGCAGTCTGGAACAACGCGTCTCTGATGTCAGGTGGTGCTGCTGCTGCCTCACCTGCAAAGACACAAAACACCACCATGTTACCACAAGTTACTACTACAAGCACCATGACTATCAACACTATACTATTACTGCAGCCGCCGTCACTGCCACCAACGCTGCCGCTGCAAAGTAAAATTCATTTTCTTGTGAAATGGTAGCCAAATTATTTGGTAAGCACAGAAGTATGTGTAATTGTACAATACTTATCACCTCTAGCACACTTATCACCTTTAGCATCCACAAAAAGACAAATTATGGTACATATTCAATGACGCTAACGGTAAATAGCGGCCATTTTGAAAAATGGCCGCCAAATGTGCTACGGGGAGAATCTTGAATGCCTCCATATCCAAAATTGTTCAGAATGTATTAATCCACATGTGTGCCAATTTTGGTGCTTTTAGAACAATTTGAAAATTGGTTTCATATTTCTTACTATGCCGCTGGGCTAGCACTCCTCTGTGAGTCGAGTTTTGGGAGAGGGGTTGGGGGTGAGCCAGAGGTGCATGGGTTCACTGACCAGGGCGGTCAGTCGGTCACGGCGGCTTCTGAATGAATAGGCTGAGGTTAAAGTTGAGAGGGATCACCTCTCTTCACCCTTCCAGACAGGTGAGAGTCATCATGTGCTAGGTAACCCGGTGGAGATGTTATATTGGGACTTTAAGACAGGACAATTTATTGTTGCAAGAAGTGCATAGGAGGCAGGATCTTGTACAAAACGGATTTTGAGCGAAGCAAAAAATCTATTTTTGGGTGAGATAGCCATGTCGTCCTGAGGGAAGGTTCCTTTAAGTAGCTTCCTAGGGTATATTTGACTACAGTGATGTTCCCAGAGAATTTAACTTAAGGTCTCCAGAATTCTAATTCCTGGCGCGAATACCCTTAAAGTTTACTTTTAGGATATCGCCACATAGCAATCTGCACCCCGCATAGCGTTTACGCTTTGAAGGGGAAAAGTGGCAAAATAAAAGAGGAGCCGTTAATAAGGTTCCCTTCCTCCGTTACTGTTTGAGTACTCGGATGGCGCCATAATCGCCGCCATCTTTATTCCTTGTAGCGTTGAGCCAGTACTTATAGATACAGTATTATTGGGAGGGATCCTGCCAAGGCCTTTCAAAGAAAGGAGGGCGGGTCCATCAGGACGACATGGCTATCTCACCCAAAAATAGATTTTTCGCGTTGCTCAAAATCCGTTTTTGGGGCTCAGGCCATATCGTCCTGATGGGAGTTTACCAGAGCATTAATGTATCCATGTATTTCCCAGTCGTGCCTTAACCTCAAGACAATATTTCCTTGGTCATTTAGACCTAGAGACCTATAACATTACTGTTATATGTCATTTCTTCTAATGCTTCCTGCCCCCTACAGGGAAGAGTCATGCCAGACTCGGGAAAAAGTCTCGAAGTTTGCATATTTCATATGACCAACCTAGTAATCAAAAGGGTGTACAGGTCTCACTGTATGCCTCAAGCCAAAGTTTGTATTTATAAACCCTACATGGGTACATGTAAGCCAACATAACATCCAAGGTTAGCTGTATACCACCGCAGACGCGTTTCTATCTGTATCAGAACAAGGTAAGCCTGGTCAGAAGAGGTTTGTTTAAGTATAGGAACAAATTTACTATATTTGTTCAATATAACTATGCAGAATAGTAAGGAATAAAGGTAATGCTCAGACATAACTTTATTTATATATAAGTTTATATATGTTTAGGGTGAAATAAGACGCACAAAACCATTAGACATTTATTGTTAAACAATAAACCAAAAATTCAGCATACATTTTCATACTAATGTAAAAAATGCAAGTGAAATAGAATTTATCAACTTAGATGAAATAAAATCAAATCAGATATACTTGTTTTACCTGAAAACAAAATTTTTATGCCACTCATTTGAAAATTTTTAAATAATTTTGTAATGTCTTTCTGAGAAGTCTGTTTATTTACACTTGTGTAAAAACACACGGCACAAGTGTTAAGTCTATGTTTCTTCACCTATATACACTGGAACAGTCCATAATGTCACCATGATGACATCTCACTTACCATGTTGCACCATAACGTGCCAACATGTACACCCTCTAGAATTATAGTCCCAAATAATTCACTGTTCCTCGCAGCACTAAGCGACAGGTTTTAGTGCACTACCTGCCGCCACCACGTATTTCTTTAATTCTTGGACTTGCTTCGGGTAGTGTTTAAAGAACACTCTGGATGATTTCCATCCGGTAAACGAGCGAAGGCTCTCGAAATCCATGAGCTGGAAAAAGTTTAACGACGAAGCAATTTTCCTAGGATCAGGACCTGCGGGTATACTGTCAGGATCCGCTCTGCGAATAAAGTAGGTGATCTTCAACCTTAGTTGTTTCAGGGATAAGTTTGAGCCCGATGTTTCTCCTTTAAAGAGCTGTCCTCCCCTGAAGTCTGAAGTTCTACGAAGATAGACCTTTAGACACTCTACTGGACACAGCGAGACATCTTCCTTCAGAGGGCAGATTCTCCAGGGACCCCACCTCTTAGTGGGTAGCTCATTCTTAGCAAGAAACGTTGGGTCGGGAAAGAGATTTAATTCTCCCGTTTCAGTAAAATGGATATGGCCTTCCTCCCTAGAGAGGGCCACTATTTCACTAACTCTAACCCCTGAGGCTAGAGCAAACAAGAAAATAACTTTTTGAGTGAAATCTTTCAGAGAGCAATCTTCGTTATTCAAACTTGAAGCCAAATGTAGTACCTTATCCAAGGACCAAGAAATGGGCCTTAGAGGTGCTGCCAGCCTAAGCCTAGCACAGGCCTTAGGGATTTTGTTAAAAATATCATTAGAAAAGTCTACTTGGAAAGCGTAAAGCAGGGGTCTAGTCAAGGCAGATTTACACGTAGTTATCGTGTTGGCTGCTAAACCTTGTTCGTGAAGGTGAATACAGAAAGATAAGCAGAAATTTGTTGAGATTTCCTTTGGTTTCTTTGCCTTGATGAAGGCTACCCATTTCTTCCAAGATGACTAATATTGCCTTCTGGTAGATTTAGACTTATATTCCTCTAAGAAGTCTATACTTTCTTTCGAGATCCCAAACATCTTTCTTACTGCTAGGGAGAGAAAATCATGAGATGAAGGTCTTGGGTTTTCTGTAATGAAGCAAAGACAGTCGACTTCTGTACTTGTTGAGACAGAACTGGGTCCGGCAGGGGAATCAGCCTTGGCTGCAATTCCAATATTAGAGGGAACCAGTTGCTCCGGGGCCACTTGGGAGCCACTAGGCTGCTGTCCCTTGAAAAGATCTCAGCTTGTTGAGGATCTTCATTAGCAGGTTGTCTGGAGGGAACAGGTAAATCCTGCTCCAATTGTTCCAGTCGAGGGACATGGCGTCCACTGCTTCCGCTAGAGGGTCCTCGTATGGGGCCTATCGAGGAAGTTTCTTGTTGTCGCTCGTCGCGAAGAGGTCGATCTGCAGTTCCGGGACTTGATGTAAGATGGAGAATAATCTTGCGTCTAGGGACCATTCTGACTATCGGGGTTAACCTGGATAGTGCGTCTACTGTCACACTGCGGAAACCTTGAAGGCGAACTGCTGATAAGTGCTATCTCTTCTTTTCTGCTAAACGGAAGATGGCCAACATTACTTGGTTGATTTGAGGTGATCTCGAGCCTTGACGATTCAGACATCTCATTACCACCTCGCTGTCCAGGATCAGTCTTATGTGGACTGCAGGGCAAGGGGATAATTTCTTCAATGTAAGGAAGACTGCCATGGCCTCCAAAATGTTGATGTGGAAGGTCTTGAATAGAGAGGACCAAGTTCCTTGAACTTTCCGATGATGAGAGTGACCTCCCCATCAATCCAATGATGCGTCCATGTGGATGATGACTATGGGTGGAGGCGGTTGCAGAGGTATTGACCTCTTCAAATTCTTGGCCTCCGAATATGGCTTGAGAAGTGATCAAAATCGGATCGGTATTGGTCTTCTTATATCTCTTAGAGCGTTTGATACGTAACTTCTCCAGACTCCTGATGCATCTTTTAGCTGTGCTCTTAGCACTGGGTCTGTCACTAATGCAAACTGGAGGGAGCCAGCACCCTCTCCTGTTGGCGTCTTGAAATCTTGTTGGATTTTTGTAGTCTCTTGACAGATCCCGCTATCTCTCTCCTCTTCTTTAATGGAATGGAGAGGCGATGTGACTGTAAGTCCCAATGTATACATAGTCATTGAAACTTCTGAGCTGGAGACAGTCGAGACTTTTTGGTGTTGATTTTGAATCCCAGATGTTCCAGGAACTGGATCACTTTCCTGGATGCTTGCATGCATTTCGTCTCGGATGCTGCCCACACCAGCCAATCGTCCAGGTAGGATATTACCTGAACCCCCTGTAGGCGTAGTTGTTGAACGACTGCTTCTGCAAGCTTCGTGAAGATCGTTGGGGCTATTTTTAGTCCGAAGGGCATGGCTCTGAGAGCGTACTTTCTTTTTTGTAGCCTGAATCCCAGGTAGGAGGAAAGTTGGCGATTGATCGGAATGTGCCGATAGGCATCCGCCATGTCTATGGAGATTGTGTATGCCCTTTTAGGCAACTAGGCCCTTATGTGTTGAAGGGTCAGCATCTTGAACTTGTCGTTTTCTATGAACTTGTTGAGTGGCGACAAATCCAGAATGACTCTGAGTTTGTCTGAGTCCTTCTTGGGAACACAAAACAGCCTTCCTTGGAATTTGATGGACTTTGCCCTCCTTATTACCCGTTTGCTCAGGAGCTCTCGGGTGTATTCTTCCAGGATGGGGGTGGAGTGTTGGAAGAATTGGGTGAATGATAGTGGAGCTTTCCTCCAGCTGCAACCCAGTCCGTTCTTGATTAGGCTCTGGGCCCAGGGATCGAAGGTCCAACGATCCCGAAATAGCCGGAATCTTCCTCCTACGGAAGCAACTCATTGCATATGGTTTCCGGAGGGCTTGCCTCCTTGACTGCGTCCTACCCTACCCACTCTTCCTTTAGAGGGACGTCTAGAGGAACCTCTGTTTGACCCTCTACCTTTAGGGCGAAAGGTAGTGGTCTGCCTCTCATAGGCGGGGGTGAAGGCTGGTGACTGAGTCACCACCTGCTGGGGAACCATTTGGTAGGTGGGTTGGGGCTGTGCCACCATCTGAGGCACCGCGGTCATGGGAAGTTGTTGTCGTCTAGCAGGGCGAGAAGGCAACCTTGACCTCTTTGATTTCCGTTTCGGTTGGGGACCCTCATCTGGAGAAGACTTCCTCTTGGCCGACATACCCCACTTCTGGAGAAGATTCCTATTCTCCGTGGTGGCTTTGTCGACTATCTCTTTGACCACTTCATTCAGGAAGAGGTCTTTCCGTAAGATGTTGGAAGATATCAACTTCCTGGGTTCATGTCGTACCACAGCTGAGGCAAACATGAACTCCCTACAAGCCCTTCTAGCCCTAACAAAGCTATAAAAGTCTTTAGTTAGGGTTGCCAAGTGTGTTTTGGCTATGACCATGAACATATCTGGGGACCTATGTTTACTGGCCATTGCCTCCATGGTCACCTGGAGGGACAGAGAGGCAGCAAGCCTTTCTCTTGTGCCCTGCTCCCTACGCAGGAGGAACTCTGACAACTTGGGGAGGTTTTCGCTAAACTGCCGTCCAGCGATGTCGGCCTCCAACTTCCCGACTGAGAAGGTGAGCTGAACGTCCTTCCAGTTTTTCTGATCTGTCGGCAGGGCTAGGGAAAGGGGTCTACACTCCTTGAGTGTAGGGCAAGGTTTCCCAGCTTCCACTGCCTTGAACCCCTTTTCCACAAAGGGGAAGGCCATTGTTGCTGGAGCAAGAAAGGAAGGGTGTTTCTTACTCAGGGCTGGCACCTTAGAGTTGGTGAAGCCCCTGTCCTTCAGACTACTGGCTAGCAAAACTTGAGCCTTTGTATGGTCAAGCACTATGACCTCCTTGGGCTCTGTCTCCTCCTTGGAGACAGGTTCCGTCCTTAGATGAACAAAGCAGTCAGGATAGGACTCAAAGCTGGGCCAGAACTCAATGTCCTCAATAAGAACAGTTCCCAACTTTTCTGAAATAAAGATCTTGCCATTTGTTATTGGCATGTACTCGGCATGCCTCCATGGGTTTACCTCGGAGCATGAGGGAAGATCCTTTACGTTCAGTCTCCTATGAGACCCACGGGTCACTGCAAGCTGGTGAATCTCCTTCCTTAGCGCAGCTTCCCTTTCTTTGCTCTTCTTCTGAAACATCTCCATCATGGCTTTGATGGCAGACAGGGTGTCATCCGACTTTTCAGGTGGAGGAGCGGAGGATGTAGAGGGGATTGGATCTGCGGCAGGAGCCGACGAAACAGACACTGTTTCGACTTCATCCTCTTCCGTCTCTGGAGCCAACGTAGACTCCTCTTCTTGACCTTCAGCTAGAAGGTCCTTTTCGGTGTTCTCTGACACCTCTGACATCCTCTCATCATCTAGATTCTAGATGGATGTCTTTCATCGCATCCGAGACATCCGTGTCCATAGCTATATGGATGCAAGGGATCTCAAGGTGAGGCTGAGGAATAACAGCATCCGCGGATGCTTTGGGGAAAAGATAGGCCCTCATACGCTCGTTGGGGAGGTAAGGCCCCGTGGCATTTTTCTGGAAGCCACGAACCCATCTGCGCAGCTTGTTCCAAGCTGCATCCCTTGATTCCGTTGTCTTGGGGTTCTCAAAAGTCTCATATACCAAGTTTTTGCACACAGTACATACCTGGGGGTCCCAATATTTGAGAGGTCCCTTCGTGATGGAACAATGGGAGTGTGTCTTACATTCCAGGTGGCCGCAGAAATCCCTGCTACGAACGTTGCAGAAGATGCTACCACACTTCACTTGGTCCTCCTGTAAAGAAAGGAAAATAAAATGAGTATACTGTAGTTCATCTCACTAGATAAACTAATAAATATTATTACTAATATTTTCCATTTTATTTTATTGCATATAGTTTATGATAGATAAGCCAGAAATGAATTAGGAAAGACACATACATGTGTTTCCTGCCCAGCCAATTGCTGGGACCTCCCCCAATATTAATCCTAGGGTTATCCTCCTCAAGAGGTCCGGTGGAAGAATCTAACCTTTAAGGATAGAAGAGTGTAGCTAACACTCACTTCCAAAGGGATTAATAATAAGGGTCATTAATAACTGATCATCTATCAGTATATAGCAATGGAAATCCTTTCCCTATCTATGTCTCAACAATAGACTGCGCCTGGACACACAGAGTATGTTAGAAAACTTTTAACTACTGTATACTGTTATACCATAGTTTTCTGTCTGCAGTATGTTCTATACTACAGATTTACTGGCTACTGTATATACATATACTGTAGTTGTTGCTGGCATGCAGCCGGCAAGGCTAGTACCTAAGGCACAGTTCAACTGACACAATATTGAAAAAATTTTGTAGCCGGCAGCCCAAAGGATTACTGGCGGCCTACCGGACGCCGGCGGGGTCGCCGGCTGTCGGCACACTAGCCCAGACAGCAATCTATGTGACAGGGTAGTTACCAATAGACCAAACTCGGCCGGCTCTTGCTGGCTGAGTCAGTTATGTCAGTGAATCATTGGCTGTCAGTCCACAAGTCTAGCCAGCATCTTGCCGGCTAGGTTAGTGTCCGGCAGCCGCCAGTTAGGTTAGTACCTGGCGACACTAGCCAAGAGAGAGAGAAAGCAGGGAGTGAAGGGTGATGTAAGAGCACTGTCTCACTTCCTTCCTCCAGAATGAATGTTCTAATAGAAGGGGAGAATATAAGATAATCAAGCTTCCCCCCCATCCACCTCCGGCCCTACCGGTCATAGGATGTGAATGGCAGCCCAAGGGAGGACTGAAGAACATTCCAAAGTTAATGGGTCTTCTGCCGGCAGCTGGTCCTGCCGACACAGCTATCCCTGAGCACTGTGTCCGATATGGAAGCTGAACGACTAGGCCATACAAGCAGAAGCCCAAGCCGCCCCTACAACCTGCCGGCAAGTGGCGAGATTGCAGGACGACAGCCAAAGGGATGTGATAGCTAGGCCATCACTAAAGGACAGAATGGGGAGGGGGAAAGGGTCCTGTATAAGGTGTGAGAGGAGCCGGCAGTAAGCCGGTCCTACCACACCTCGAAGAAACTCTGTTTCAGTATCAGCGCCATCCTAGGCGGACAGAGAATTCATTCCCCAGCCTAGGGTCTGCCAATACAGTAAGGAGGCCGGCATCATCTAGCCGCCACCCTTTATCATAGAGAAACAGAGTTCCAGTGCCAGCGACATCCTAGGCAGCAGAAAATCTCTATTCTGCAGTCTAGGATCTGCAAGCACAGGACTAGTCGACTAAACCGCAGGGAGAAGGGGTATCACATGACCTCTTCAAGTGCAGTCTAGGGAGGCTAAGCCTCCTATGCCGACAACCAAAGCCCAACAGGGAAATACATTCACCTTGTCGACCAGGCTGTCGGCACACGACATATACTGAGGTTCAGACCTAGACCCAAAGCTTACCATCTGTAGCTAGGGGAAGGGGCAGAAAATCCCTAGCCTAACCTTGCCTGAATGACAACTCAAGGCAACTCCAACTAGGATTGTAGCCTTAGGCTACCCACAGAGGGAAGGAGGAATTACCCAATATATTAGGGTAACCGGGGAGATTGTATGAAAGTATACTAAAGCCCCTAGGCTACTAGCCTAGTGATAGTGAGATCGACTACTTAACTCATCGAAGCTCTCTCGTATACTATCTTGGAAGAGGAAAATTTTGATATGCAATCAATTTATCTTACATGTATAAATTGCCTAATATCTTCATTTGAATTTTATTAACACTAGGAACACTTATTATATCATGCAAGAGAGTAAACTAAAACGCCTAGGCTAGGAAGCCTTGCGTAGACCGGCTACCTAATTCGCCAAACTAAATGAATATTATCGGCATAATATAATTAATTCCTAGCAATGAAGACTAAATAGCTAAATAAATATTTAAGCTATTATACCGGGAAAGTCGTTCTGGCTAACTAAATAACTCATGCGTTACGAATGACAGCGGCGAAAACGCCTCCTGTCCAGGCAATAGCTCTGCCAAAAATTATGTTTAATTCGTTCAATTTTTTACTTTACGGCTAGAGCTATATATATACATCATAAGAATTAAATATTCAACTTTCCAGAGGCAGAAGAGGCTGGAGATTGAATAATAAATCCAAAATCACGCGAGAGCACTGGGAAAACCACCGAACGATATCACTACAGAAAAAAGAATAAAGATGGCGGCGATTCACTCAAACAGTAATGGAGGAAGGGATCCTTATTAACGGCTCCTCTTTTATTTTGCCATTTTCCCCCTCGAAGCGTAAATGCTATGCAAGGGGCAGATTGCTATGTGGCGTGTCAAGAATACGTCCTCTGATATTATGCGATATCCTAAAAGGAAACTTTAAGGATATTCGGGCCAGGAGTTAGAATTCTGGAGACCTTAAGTTAAATTCTCTGGGAATATCACTGTAGTCAAATATACCCTAGGAAGCTACTTAAAGGAAATTTCCATCAGGAAGACATGGCCTGAGCCCAAAAATACTTTAGAGAAATCTTGCTGCTCTAAGGGAGTTTATATATACAATAATCCTACCTATTCTGGCTTGCTAAAAATTAATAGTTAAAATGAGAATTAGCAATGGGTTGATGCAATGGGCAAGCATCTTAAGATTAACAAACCTTAATTGGTATTGAGAAATAAAAGATGCATTAATTCAGCAGTATTGAAAATTATATTTAAATCAATTTAGGAATTTAATCTCGACCCACGTAGTTTAAGGAAAGAACCAGCATACGCCGGGGTTAGTAAGGCTCTTTGTTGTGCGTATCTACGCTGTGACGTCTCAAGCATGGCGTACGCTACTGTCAAGTTTATTTAGTTTAGAATAGTCCTCCTGATGTTTCGGTAGAGAAAATTTGATGTAGGAGAGAACGTTTAAGGGGTAGCTATAGTATTATTAGGAGAGAGCTAAAAATATGATTGAAAGAAGAGTGAAGAAAAATTCTTCTCAGTAGGATTATGTGTTTTGGAAAAATCGTGACAAGTGAACGAAAATTGGTTGTTTTAGGTAATAATTGACAACATGATATAGAGAAGAGAATTTGAGTTCTTATGTGATTGTCAGTTCCAGTTAACTCGCGAGAACAAATAAGTAATGTAAAAAATTTTGAGATATGGCGAACAAGTTGCCGTAGATTTTCATTTGTTTGTGGCAAAGAATAAAGTAAATGATCGCAATGATTGTAAAACCAGATATTGGTGACACGGTAGTTTTACAAGAACTATTAAAAGACTTAATAAGCTAGCTTTTGTTTTGAAGAATAGCTTAGTCAAGCAATAAGCTTTGATTCATGTGATGAGTCGCGAAAAATTTATTTTTGGGTGAGATAGCCAAGTCGTCCTGATGGAAGGTTCCTAATAGTAGCTTCCAAAGGGATATATGTACTACAGTGATATTCCCAGAGAATTTACCTTTAGGTCTCCAGAATTCTAACTCCTGGCGTGAATATTCTTAAAATTTCTCTCAAGTATATCTCATGATATCAGGGACGTATATCTTGATACGACACATAGCGATCTTCACCCAAAATAGCGTTTTCACTTCGAGTGGGAAGATTGACAATTTTGGAAGGGGAGCCGTTATCAAGGTTACCCTACTTCCCATACTACTATTGAGTATCAAGATGGCGCCATATCCAAGATGGCGGACATTCCTTGTAGCGTTGAGCATGGTGCTACAGATATAGTAGTTTCGGGAGGGATTCTGCGAAGACCTTTTCTAAAAAAAAAGGAGGGTGGGCCCATCAGGACGACATGGCTATCTCACCCAAAAATAGATTTTTCGCTTCAGTCAAAATCAGTTTTTTGGGCTCAAGTCATGTCATCCTGATGGAAGCATACCAGAGCATTACTGTATCTGTGGATTTTCATCAGTGCCTTAACCTTGGGACAATTTTTTCTATGGTCATCTGGACCATTTGAGACAAATGACGTTACCGTTATCCATCATTATCACTAATCATAAACAATGTTAGTGCTTCTGCCTCCTACAGGGAAGAGTCATACTAAACGGTAGAAAAGGGGCCTCAAGGTTAGCATATATTGTATGAACAAACATAAATATTCACTGGGTATACAAACGGTCTCACGGTTTGTATATATTGTCGGAACAATATCAGTGTCCATTATATCCATTGTTTGTAAGCATACAATATGAGGTTTACTTACATGAGTAAATCAAAGAACTCTGGCATCTTAAATATGCAAATTGCCGGGTGAATTAGGACGCAATTACATTCTAATAGACCTTTATTTCTAATAAATGACTAATTGAAGTAACAAGTGAAACGAATGTAACATGATAAAGGAATTATACGTGCAACGTATACAGAAATTAATTTCCCCCTTTGAAAGGGAAGAAATGCTGAGTGCCACTCTAAGACTGCAAAATTTTTGATAAATTTTTCCTTTATAATTTCTGTAAATGTTATATCCTATTAACACTGTACTACGTACACACGGCACAAATGTTATCTGTATAATTCTACACCTGAGATTTTGAACAGACGTAGTGTCACCATGGTAATACTCACTTAAAGGGTATCACACTAGAAGTGTTGACACCTTTTCCTTTTAATTGATAGTCCCAATCAATTAACTGTTCATTGCAGTAATTAGACGACAGGTTTTAATACACTATCTGCCGCCACCACATAATACTTCAGTTCATGGACATGCTTAGCATAGTGTTTGTAGAACACTCTGGATGATTTCCATCCAGTAAATGAGTGAAGACGATCAAAGTCCATATACTGAAAAAAGTTCAGTGATGAAGCAATTTTCCTCGGATCATGACCTGCGGGTGTACTGTCAGGATCTCCTCTGCGAATAAAGTAGGTGAGCTTCGTCCTCAGTTGTTTTAGGGATAAGTTTGATCCAGAGGTTTCTCCTACTGTTGTTGAGCGCCAGCACGACGTTGTGTCCTGGCGCCATCTTGTCATTCTTTCTCTAGTAGCGTACCTAGCTCGGTGTTATTCCTTGTGCTTCTCGCTATTTTGGAGTTTACTACTGCTATGATGCTTTCCCCAGCCTCATCTGCCTCTGGAAAGTTGAGTATTATCTTTAATTTGTATAAATGTAAGCTATTGCCAGTTTTTATCTCCGATTAAGATCGTAATTAACATTCTGTTTGCATGTGCATTTAGTTAGCCAGAACGACATTCCCGGTATATATCGCTTTAATAAATTTAGCTATAGAGCAATTTAGCTAGGAAATTTTATATTATGCCGATTGTTTCGTGGATTTGGCAATTTATTTACCGAGACCCACGAGTGCTAGGATTCCTAGCCTAGGCACCTACATTTACTTTTTTGGGCTCAGGCCATGTCGTCCTGATGGAAGTTCCTTCTTAGTAGCTTCCTAGGTCATATTTAACTACAGTGATATATCCCAGAGAATTTTACTAAAGGTATCCTGAATTCTAACTCCTGGCACGAGTATCCCCTGTATTATCTTATAGGGATATCGCATAAGATCAGAGGACGTATTCTTGACATGCCACATAGCTATCTACACCCCTAATAGCGTTTACGCTTCGAGAGGGGAAAATGGCAAGAATTGTAGGAGAGCCGTTATTATGGCAATACTCCTACTCGTACTGTAATTGGGCGCCAGCACGCCGCCGCGTGGCGCCATCTAGTCATTCTTTCGTGTGTAGCGTTCCTGACCGGTGTTTATCCCGTGTTATCTCTCGCTATTTTGGATTGTTTTGCTTCGATGATGTCTTCCCCAGCCTCATCTGCTTCTGGAAAGTTAAGTACTATCTTTGAATTGTATTGTAAGAACACCGATCCCTTCGTCGTCCTGAAAATCGACAAACTACTTATTTATTTAAATTCTCTCTTCCCCACACTGTGGTTTCCTATGTATATATATTCCGCTCTACCAGAGCTACATTTTGATAGATGTATCATTTCATAACATGTCTCTGTTAACCCATAATTCATATATTTGTAAGTGTAAGAAAACACATATAATTTGGCGGGCACTTCAATCTGATTTGGCGCCAACGTCATCCTACCTTTCCGTCCACACCTTGTAATATACTTCCGTGCACATTCGAATAAAGTATCAGTTGATCTTGGTGACGCTTGTCTCTCTGTCATTACAACTGGTGACCCCGGAGTTGAAAGTAGCATCAGCGGTTTTGGCTTTGCCATTAACGGACTTATTACGGCCGTGCTACCTTCTACATACTCCGTTACCTTAGGCACGAGCCTGCCTTTGGTTCTCCCACACTTCGGTGAACGTAAGGCAGTAGGATGAGCTTAACCGACATAACAACTTCCCACCTCTTCGCCGACTCGTCGTCTGGCCACGATGCAGGAAGCAACACGCCCATCTCACCCAACGGCCTCGCCTCCACGCCGAAAGTCAAACTGCCGCCCTTTTCTCAACACAACACCGCTTCCTGGTTCCTGAGAGCGGACGTACTCTTCGGCGTCGCTAGACTCAGCGACTCCTGCGCCAAGGCTGACATCGTTCTCACCTCCATACCTGAAGAGGTATTCGACAAGATTTCCCCATGGCTCGACGCCCAGGCCGGCCAAGTTTCATACGACGACCTGAGAACGAAACTCATCGGTATCTACTCTCTCTCTGTCTCAGCAAGGGCACAGAAAGTACTGGACCTCGCCGGCAAGCCCATGGGTGACACCTCTCCTGTCGAGGCGTGGGATGAGCTAACCGGCCTGCTTATGCTCCCTGAAACAGACAGCAACGGCCGACGACGTGAGATTAGCTTATCCCGCGAAATCTTTCTTCGACGCCTACCACAGGACGTACGGGCCCAATTGACAGACGCCGACACGCTCCCGATGAACGAACTCCTGTCGAAGGCTCAGAAGCTCCACGAGGCCTCCAAAGCATCTCGCCTCGGAGCATCATCGTCAACGCCGCCTCCGTTCTCCTCCTTCAGCAGCTGCTCTTCCATAGACTCCTTGGCAATGGCCCTTGAGGGCGATGAGATCAACATTCTATCAAGAAAGAAACCACCGCAACCGACGCGACCGAACCCTAGGCCTAACCCGGCATGGTGCTTCTACCACCAACAGTTCGGCAGTGACGCCAAGAAATGTAGAGCACCATGCAGTTTCCCTAGAATATGACGCCAGAAGCATCCACCTGCCACCATCGCAGCCGCAGTTAACCAAAACAAGATTGGTTTCTGTATCCTCGATACCATTTCCAACCGTAGACTCATGGTGGACACCGGCGTAATGCAGTCAACGTTCCCTCCTTCGAAGTCCGACCTAGACCGTGGTCCCGACAAAAACTCTCCCTCACTCATCGCCGCCAACGGATCTCCTATACGGTGCTATGGGATCAAGACCCTCAAGATATCTATCATGGGCCGTTCGTATTCTTGGCCCTTCGCTATCGCCGACGTCAATCGCCCTCTCCTCGGTGCGGATTTCCTCGCCCACCATGGACTCCTCGTCGATGTCGCTAACAGACGTCTCATCGACACGGGAACCTGCCAGTCCCGCGCCCTAGAACACGGCCCTGCAACAATGTCCGTATCCGCCGTAACGACGCACCCCTACGCCGACCTCCTACGAGAGTTTCCCGAGGTTTTCAAGCCCGAGCTCCGACACTCGCCAGGTTCCCCGTCCAAGCATGGTATCTACCACCACATCAAAACGACAGGACCTCCCACTCACGCCAAATTCCGCCGCCTCCCGCCTCAGAAACTGAAGGATGCCAAACGCGCCTTCGAGGACATGGAACGCATGGGTATCTGTAAGAAAGCATCGAGCCCCTGGGCATCACCCCTGCACATGGTTAAAAAGCCGGACGGGTCCTGGAGACCTTGCGGCGACTACAGGCGCCTCAACCTCATCACAACGCCCGATCATTACCCGCTGCCCAACATGCAGGACCTAACGAACGCGTTGCACGGCTCAAAGTTTTTTTACCAAGATGGACCTCCTCAAGTCTTATTTCCAGGTCCCCGTATTCCCGGAAGTTATCCCGAAAACTGCCATTGTAACGCCGTTCGGATCCTACACCTTCGCACACTCAACCTTCGGTCTACGCAACGCCGGGGCGACCTTCCAACGACTAATGGATAGCATTCTGGGTGACCTACCTTTCTGCGTCTGCTACGTCGACGACATCCTGATATTCTCGAAAACCAAGGAGGAACACCGGGGACATGTCCGCACCGTCCTAAGGCGCCTACAGGAGAACGGCCTAGTCGTACGCTTCGACAAATGCACGTTCGGTGCGGAGGGAGTGGATTTCCTTGGTCACCGCGTATCCTCGCGTGGGGTAAAACCCATGACAACCAAGGTCGACGCCATCAGGAAGTTCCCAACGCCTACGACCATTCGCCAACTTCAGGAGTTCTTGGGAATGGTCAATTACTACAGGCGCTTCATCCCCAACATCGCACAAACCCTGTCACCCCTCAACGACGTCCTGAAAGGAAAAGCAAAAAAACTCGAGTGGGGTTTGCCCCAGCAACAGGCATTCGCTCGGACGAAGGATGCCCTTGCGAATGCCACCACCCTGGCTCATTTCGACGACAACGCGCCCCTGCGACTAACGACCGACGCCAGCAACATCGCCTGTGGGGCTGTGCTTGAGCAACTCGTCGATGGTTCTCCTCGGCCGCTGGCATTCTTCAGCAAGAAATTGAAACCCGCCGAAACAAGATACAGCACCTTCAATAGGGAACTCCTCGCCGTCTACCTCGCCGTCCGCCACTTCACGCACATCTTGGAGGGTACCCCCTTCACAATCGCGACGGACCATCAACCCCTCGTACACGCCTTCACGAAATCGACGGACGCATGGTCCTCCCGACAACAACGTCATCTCGCATCAATCGCTGAATTCGGGTGCACCATACGTTACGTCCCAGGAAATAAAAACCCAGTCGCGGACGCCCTTTCAAGGATTGAAATTGACGCGATCCACCTGGGAATCGACTACGCCAAGCTCGCAACCGAACAACGCACCGACCGAGAAGCACAGGATCACCTGACAGGGCCATCCGCGCTCAAGATAAGTGCGATTCCCCTCGGACCTGCAGGAGTAACTATTCTTTGCGACACCAGCACGGGCCGCCCACGTCCCTGGGTACCAGCCTCCTGCCGAAGGAAAATATTCGATATCATCCGTGGACTTTCACACCCCTCAGGACGCACCACCGCTCGCCTTCTGTCTGAAAAGTTTGTCTGGCCAGGGATAAAAAAGGACGCCCGGGAATGGGCGAAGTCATGCATCAACTGCCAGTCAAGCAAGGTCAGCCGTCACACCGAATCGGGGGTAGGCGATTTTCCCCAGCCAAAAAGACGTTTCGGCCATATACACATCGACGTCGTGGGACCATTGCCCCCTTCTGGATCCGCTCGCTACCTACTTACGATCATCGATCGCTCCACGAGGTGGTTGGAGGCATCGCCGATGACCGAAGCTACGACTCAAGCATGCGCCGAAGCCCTCCTGTCAAGCTGGGTGAGCAGGTTTGGCGTTCCTGACTGCATCACGACTGACAGAGGGGCGCTTTCCTCTCAGAAATATGGCTCGCTTTGGCGAACCTGATGGGGACGACGCTCCACAGCACCACGGCATACAACCCCGTGGCAAACGGCATGGTCGAAAGAGCTCACCGCGCCCTCAAGGCGTCCCTGATGGCGAGCTGCACCGACGGGGACTGGAAATCACGACTTCCTTGGGTACTCCTCGGCCTTCGCACCGCCCCTCGCGCAGACGGCGAACCTTCGCCTGCCGAAAAGGTTTACGGGGAAGCGCTCGCAGTTCCTGGCGAATTCTTTCCCTCATCAACCGACGACACGCAGCTGGATCACCTAAGGGACATCGCCAGGAAGTTCAGGCCGTGTCTCAAAACCTACCAGGACAGAACCAAGCACTTCAAGCCAAAAAGCCTGGATGACTGCAGGTACGTTTTCATCCGCGTCGACGCTCATCGACAACCACTGACTAGACCTTATCGAGGTCCCTACCGGGTAATTAAAAAGACAACGAAAGCCTTCCTTCTCGATGTCCATGGCCAAGAGGACTGGGTCTCAATAGACCGCGTGAAACCAGCGTTTCTCGAAGGAAGCGACACCGCCTCCGCTGGACCTGGCAGATCCAGAGTTCCGCCTCAAAACAAGCCGCCCAACGAAAGAAAAATCATCAAACGACGACAAGAGGAAGAGATCCTTACACCGACCGCCAGCGCGCCCCTCCGTTCAAAAACAAGAGGAACCCTCCGACGCCCGAAAAGATACGAAGATTGATCATCAGCCCTCTACGCCGCCCGATGTCTTGGGGGGGGGAGTACTTGTAAGGACACCGATCCCTTCGTTGTCCAGAAAATCGACAAACTACTTATTTATTTAAATTCTCTCTTCGCCACACTGTGGTTGGTTTCCTATGTATATATATTCCGCTCTACCAGAGCTACATTTTGATATATGTATCATTTCATAACATGTCTCTGTTAACCCATAATTCATATATTTGTAAGTGTAAGAAAACACATATATTTTGGCGGGCACTTCAATCTGATTTGGCGCCAACGTCATTCTACCTTTCCGTCCGCACCTTGTAATATACTTCCGTGCACATTCGAATAAAGTATCAGTTGATCTTGGTGACGCTTGTCTCTCTGTCCTTACAGTATAAATGTAAGCTCTTGCCAGTTTTTGCCTCGAAATAAGTGCGTATTTAACGTAACAAGAGCTGTTGCCCAGCCGGATGCCGTCTTGGACGCGGTCGTTCGTTGCTTGTACATTTACTTAGCCAGAACGACTTTCCCAGCATTAATCGCTTTAATAACTTTTAGCTATTTAGCAGTTTAGCTAGGAATTCTTATATTCTGCCCTTGTTTTCGTGGATTTGGCAATTTTATGACCGAGCCCCACGAGTGCTAGGCTTCCTAGCCTAGGCACCTACACACTTCATGCATGATATAACCTTCCTGGTAAAGTTTTATTGAAGCTCAGGCAATATTTTATTCAATTAAGATATTACTGCTTAAAAGTTTTCTCTTCCAAGATAGTATACAAGAGAGTTTCGGTGACTGATTCTCACTGCGCCTAGGCTACCATCCTAGGGGCTTTAGTATACTTTCATACATGTCCCCAATTGCCCTTGTATCGTCTTTTAAGTGGAGACTGACACCTCCTATACCTTTTAATTCGATACCAATCTCCTTGCGAGATTTAGAGCAATTCCTCTTCCCTCTGACTAGCCTAGGCTAACCCTAGTTAGCTTTGCCTTGAATTGTATTGTGGCAAATCTTTACTGGGGTGTTCCCGCTTCTTTCTCTCAACCACTGAGCCCGTTTTGAGTTTAGGACGGGACATCAGAGCAACTTGTCTGTGATTGACAGCCCCTGTCTTGGTGAACTGATTTCCCAAGCCAGGTTAGGTTGCCAATGCAAGAGGCTAGACCTCCCTAGGCCATACCCTGGAGGCGTTATATGATAATTCCTCCTCTCCATGGCCTAGCAGACAGTCCTGTGTCGGCAGGTCCTAAGCCGAAGAATTGAATTCTTCCCTTGCTTAGGGTCTCCGACACTAGATTTTGTTCCTTAGTTGAGACAGCGACCTGTGTGCCGCTTTCTCACCTAATCAGACTAACCTAACCTAGGGAATTGAATTTCCTGACCCCAAGGTTGTCTTTTCTATGGATCAGAAACTTTTAGGTTAGGTAGTGCCTTCTAGGTACTACCTCACCTGCAGGACCATTGCCCCTCCCTTGCTATCCTTTAGTGTTGGCCTAGCCTTCACGCACCCTGGCCATCATTCTACAATTGACCCTATGGGTAGTTTGTGGGATTGGTTTGGGGTTCCCTGTCTGCCGCCGGCCGAGCTGGCTGCCGGCAGGGATCCACCCCTATCATTAGAGTGTTCTTCAGTCCTCCCTTGGACTGCCATCCATGGCCCTACTATCAATATGGATGGGCTATGGTTGGATGGAAGCCCGAATATAATTCCCCCTTCCATATGAACCCTCATTCCGGATGAAGGTCTGCAAAGCTGTGCCTTTGCTGTCCCCCCATCCATGCTTTCTCTTTATCTTTCCATCAACCCTGGCCCGGCTGGCGGCGGCCAACTCGGACGACTGTCTGCCATCAGATTGCTCTGCCGCCACTTGCCATGGGGTACCGTTGATCGGCGACCCTACGGCAACCGGCACACACTCTGGCTGACTGCCGTCAACTATGTTCACTGCAGGCAGCCGGTCATCCAAGTCTGTAGACATTCTTTCCGCCGGCTTCCAGCGGGTCCACCTTGATAGAGGGGCCCCTCGACGGCCGGCAGCGAAGCAACTGCCGGCGACCTACCGTCCTTTATCTATGAAGGCAGTATATACCTTCAATAGCCCAGGGCAATGTCGGCGTACGCCGGCAGGCACTACAGTACTGACTACGGTGGTCGTAGTCACTGCGATATTGATTATTCCGCATGACACATACCGCTGTATGGTCTGTGCTGTAGCCCATGCTAAAATTTTTCCAACCTACAAGGTGTTTCATGGGCAGATGCAGTTGTTCCCCAAGCTCAACCTGAGATTCCCCTTGTCCAGATTCCGATAGAATCTGATGTATCTGATGCCTTGAAGGACATTCAACTAGAAGACAACATGTCAGTTGTCTCCGAGGAGACGGAGCGAAGTCTCCTAGCAGAGGAGCAGGAGCAGGAGACTGTCTTACCTCCTGAAGGCGACATTGAGAAAGCCGAAACTATTTCGATTTCATCGGCTACAGTGGCCGAGCCTGTCCCATCAACTTCTTCTGCCCCCCAGCTAGACACGATCAGTCACACGCTGCATTCGCTTTTGTCCATGTTCCAGGACATGAAAAAGCAGTCATCAGAGAAGGAGGCTTCTCTACGGACCGAAATGCACCAACTCGTGTCCTCACGTTTAGCCCCCAAGAAGCTAAACGTCAAAGAACTTCCCGCCTTTATTGACATCAATCCTTGGAGGTATGCTGAGCACATGCCTATGTCAGGGGGGAAGATCTTCCTCTCCGAAAAACTGGGCACTGTCCCAGTAAATGACGTAGAGTTCTGGCCCAGTAAAGGGGCCTATCCGGATTGTTACGTCCGCTTGAGGACGGAACCCTCTTCCAAAGAAGAAACCGAGCTGAAAGAGGTCATCATTCTAGAACTCCCCTAGGCACAGGCCTTGTTTACCAAAACTTTGAAGGAGAGGACCTTCACTAGCTCCAAGGTGCCGGCTCTCAGCAAGAAGCACCGGTCCTTCATTGCTGCTTCTTCCCGTGCCTTCCCCTTTATGGAGAAAGGGTTCAAGACAGCCTTAAAGGCAGTCGAGGCAGGGAAACCTTGCCCTACACTCGAAGAGTGTAGACCCTTTTCCCTCGCCCTACCATCCGATAATGCGGACTGAGGACGTTTACAACACCTACTCAGTCGGGAAGCTGGAGGCTGACATTGCCGGACGTCAGTTCAGAGAAGACCTCCAAAGTTGTCAGACTTTCACCTGCGCAGGGAGCAGGAAACGAAAGAGCGACTTGCCACCTCTATGTCTCTACAGACCGGACTAGAGACGATGGCAAGTGTCCCAGATACCCCGGATATGTACATGGTCTTTGCCAAAGCTCATTTGACAACGGTCACCAAGGACCTGTACAACTTCATTAAAGCCCGTCGGGCTTGCTGAGAGTTCGTGTTCGCCTCGACTGCAGTGAGGCATGAACCGAGGGAGCTGATAGCCTCCAACATCTGGGGAAAAGACCTCTTCCCGAGTGAAGTGGTCAAAGAGGTCGTAGACAAAGCCGCAACGGAGAACAGGAATCTCCTCTCTAAATGGGGCTTGTCCTCAAAGAGAAAGTCTTCCGCTGAAGAGGGTCCCCAGCCAAAAAGGAAGACAAAACGACCCAGAGTGCCCTCTCACCCTCTAAGACAAGAACAGCTTCCCATGGCCACGGTGCCCCAGACGGTGGCACAACCACCCACCACTTTTCAGCTGGTGCCCCAACAAGTGACGACTCAGTTGCCCGTCTTCACCCCAGCCTTTGAAAGGCAATCGACGACCTTTCGGCTGAAGTCTCGAGGTTCCTTTCGAGGTTCCTCTAGACGCCCCTCCAGAGGTAGGGGCAACAGAGGTGGACGTGGCCAAGGAGGCAAGTCCTCCACCCAGCACTCCAAGTGAGATGCTACCGGTAGGAGGGAGACTTCTCCTCTTCCGGGATTGCTGGACCTTCGATCCCTGGGCCCACAGCCTAATCAAGAACGGACTGGGGTGGAGTTGGAATGCACCTCCACCAAACTTCCCTCAATTCTTCCAACACTCAACCCCCATATTGGAAGAATACGTTCAGGAACTCTTAGACAAAAGAGTTGTAAGGAGGGCCAAGTCCATCAAATTCCAAGGAAGGCTAGTCTGTGTTCTGAAGAAAGACTCGGAAAAGCTCAGAGTCATTCTGGACTTATCACCACTCAACAAGTTCATAGTGAACAACAAGTTCAGAATGCTGATACTCCAACACATAAGGACCCTACTGCCCAAACAGGCATACACTGTCTCCATTGACATGGCGGATGCATACTAGCATGTTCCGATCAACCGCCAAGTTTCCCCCTACCTAGGATTCAAGCTGCAAAAAAGACAGTACGTCTTCAGAGCCATGCCCTTCGGACAAAACATAGCCCCAAGAGTATTCACAAAGCTTGCGAATGCAGTCATTCGTCAACTACGCCTAAAGGGAGTTCAGGTGATGGCCTACCTGGACGACTGGCTGGTGTGGGCACCATCCAAAGAAGAGTGCATGCAAGCCTCCAAGGAAGTGATCCAGCTCCTAGAACACCTAGGATTCAAGATCAACTTGGAAAAGTCTTGACTATCTCCAGCTCAGAAGTTCCAGTGGCTGGGTGTCCACTGGAACTTACAGTCACACTGCCTCTCCATTCCATCAAAGAAGAGGAGAGAGATAGCGGGATCTGTCAAGAGACTCCTTCAATCTGCCAGGATATCAAGAAGGCAACAGGAGAGAGTGTTAGAGTCCCTCCAGTTTGCCTCAGTGACAGACCCAGTATTAAAAGCTCAATTAAAAGATGCATCAGGAGTTTGGAGAAAATCCGCATCAAACGCTCGAAGAGATCTGAAAAGACTGATACTAACTCGTCTGCGATCTCTCCTCAAGCCATGGTCGGAGGCCAAGTACCTAAGGAAGAAGGTACCCTTACAACCGCCTCCACCGTCGGTCACCATTCACACGGATGCCTCAAAAGAAGGGTGGGGAGGCCACTCTCACCATCGGAATGTCCAAAGAACCTGGTCCTCCCTCTTCAAGACCTTCCACATCAACATTCTGGAAGCCATGGCAGTTTTTCTCTCACTGAAAAAACTGAAACTTCGCTGCTCAATCCACATCCGACTGGTAATAGACAGCGAGGTCGTAATGAGATGCCTGAATCGACAGGGCTCAAGATCGCCTCAAATCAATCAAGTGATATTGGGCCATCTTCCGGCTAGCGGAGAAGAAGAGATGGCACTTGTCAGCAGTTCACCTTCAAGGGTTCCGCAATGTGACGGCGGACGCTCTATCCAGGCTCAAGCCGATAGAATCAGAATGGTCCCTAGACGCAAGATCATTCTCTTTCATCTTACGCAAAGTCCCAGGATTGCAGATAGACCTTTTCGCAACGAGCGACAACAAGAAGCTACCCTGGTATGTAGCCCCGTACGAGGATCCTCTAGCGGAAGCAACGGACGCGATGTCTCTAGACTGGAACAGATGGTCCGAGATCCACCTGTTCCCTCCAACCAACCTTCTGCTGAAAGTCCTCAACAAACTGAGATCCTTTCACGGTACAGCAGCAATAGTGGCCCACAAATGGCCCAACAGCGTATGGTTCCCCCTGATTACGGAACTACGCCTGAAGCTGTTCCCGTTGCCGGATCCAGTTCTGACTTAGCAAGTGCAGAAGTCGACGGTCTCAGCTTCATTACAGAAAACCCAGAACCTTTATCTCATGATTTTCTCACCTTAGAAGTCAAGAAAAGGTTTGGGATTTCAAAGGACAGTATTAACTTTCTAGAAGAATACAAGTCAAAATCAACGAGAAGACAATACGAGTCTTCCTGGAAGAAATGGGTTGCCTTTGTCAAGGCAAAGAAACCAAAGGAGATTTCAACGGATTTCTGTTTATCCTTCTTCATCCATCTCCATGAACAAGGTTTAGCAGCCAACACGATTGCCACGTGCAAATCTGCCCTGACCAGACCCTTGCTGTATGCCTTCCTGGTGGACTTCTCCAATGATATCTTCAACAAGATTCCAAAAGCCTGCGCTAAACTTCGGCCCGCAGCTCCTCCGAGGCCCATTTCATGGTCCTTGGGTAAGGTTCTTCACTTGGCATCAACCTTGAACAACGAAGACTGCTCTCTAAAAGACTTGACTCAAAAAGTGATATTCTGATTTGCACTAGCCTCAAGAGCCAGAGTTAGCGAAATAGTGGCCCTCTCGAGGGATGATGGCCACATTCAGTTCACAGACTGCGGAGAACTGAACCTTTTTCCGGACCCAGCATTTCTCGCCAAGAACGAGCTGCCCACTAAGAGTTGGGGTCCCTGGAGAATCTGCCCTCTAAAGGAAGAAGCATCCCTATGCCCAGTGGAATGCCTAAAGGTCTATCTTCGTAGAACTTCAGACTTTAAGGGAGGTCAGCTTTTCAGGGGAGAAACATCAGGTTCAACATTAACCTTAAAACAACTAAGGGCGAAGATCACCTATTTCATTTGCAGAGCGGATCCAGACAGTACACCCGCAGGTCATGATCCGAGAAAAGTTGCTTCGTCTCTGAATTTCTTTCAAAATATGTCTTTTGAAAGTCTTCGCGCTTACACTGGATGGAAGTCATCCAGGGTCTTCTTCAAGCATTACGCGAAACAATTACAGGAAATCAAACATTATGTGGTGGCAGCGGGTAGTGTACTAAAACCTGCCGCTTGATTTCTGCGAAAAACAGTGCACTAATTGGGACTTTTTAGTGAAGGGTGTACATGATGGACTTTTACGGTGTATCATGGCACTATAGACTGTTCTAATTATACGTGTGACAAAAAGCATAAAAGACTGACACATGTGCCATGCATATTTATATGCAAGTGTTCCTTTTGTAACAACAGAATCCATAGTGAAATATTCCATATTTCCCATAGAGTGGCTTGTGTTTCCTTTTCAGATGAAACCTTATTAATTTTTCTGTAATTACTAATTATGCTTTCTCACTGAAATTTTCATTGAAAATTGTGATTGATTGTACATGTTACAACCCTGGATTTCTATATTCTATTTGTTAATAAACATAGTTAGGAATCTTTACGTCTCATTTCGCCCCAAATATCCTAAAACATAAAAATAAAGGGTGTTCGAGCTACTTTTTATTCTCTTATTTTTGGAAAAATATTCAGAACAAAGGTTATTTCTGTTCCAAGCAAACAATCATCAGATTATATGTTATGCTATTGAGTTCAGTCCCTAGTAATGACTGATTGTACCAACCTGTTTACCTTACTGATTTAAAGTTTCCTACATGAATGTGAACCTGTCCATCTTATCTCCAATGAACAAACAGCATCGGGAGGTATCAGTAACCCACACAGATCAATTCCATTCAGAGTACAAACTATGCTTTATGTATATGAGGACACTGATATACAACTTGTATGCTAGACTTGTTCCTTGAACTCACAATCCTCGGGTTTTTCTCCTAGAGTCTTCCAAGACTCTTCCCTGTAGGGGGTAGGAAGCACTGACATAGTCCATGATCAGTTAAATGGTGTATGACGGTAACACCAGCTGTCTCTGGGTCTAGACGACCAAGGAAAATTTATCTCGAGATGATTGGCACTATTGAAAATCCACAGATACATTAATGCTCTGGTAAACTTCCATCAGGACGACATGGCCTGAGCCCAAAAAACGGATTTTGAGCGACGCGAAAAATCTATTTTTGGGTGAGGTAGCCATGTTGTCCTGATGGACCCACCCTCTTTTGACAAAGGATAAATGAATCCCTCCCTAATATCTGTAGCACCTAAGTAACGCTACAAAGAATGACTAGATGGCGCCACGTGGCGGCGTGCTGGTGGGCAATTACAGTACGAGTAGGAGTATTGCCTTAATAATGGCTCTCCTACAATTCTTGCCACTTTCCCCTCTAGAAGCGTAAACGCTATTAAGTGTGTAGATAGCTATGTAGCGTGTCAAGAATACGTCCTCTGATCTTATGCGATATCTCTATAAGATAATACAAGGGATACTCGCGCCAGGAGTTAGAATTCTGGATACCTTTAGTATAATTCTCTGGGATATATCACTGTAGTTAAATATAACCTAGGAAGCTACTAAGAAGGAACTTCCATCAAGACGACATGGCTACCTCACCCCAAAATAGATTTTTCGCTTCGCTCAAAATCCGTTTCATGCATGATATAGTTTTCCTGGTGTGATGATTTATTGAAGCTTTAGGCAATATTTTATACATATAAGATATTACTGAATCTAAATTTTCCTCTTCCAAGATAGTATACGAGAGAGTTTCGGTGACCGATTCTCACCGCGCCTAGGCTACTAGCCTAGGGGCTTTAGTATACTTTCATACATGTCCCCGATTGCCATTGTATCGTCTTTTAAGTGGAGACTGACACCTCCTATTCCTTTTAAGTTGATACTAATCTCCTTGGGAGATTTAAGAGCAATCCCTTTCCCTCTGAGTTAGCCTAGGCTAACCCTAGTCGGCTTTACCGTGAATTTTATTCGTTCAAATCAAGGCTAGGGTGTTTCTGTTCCTTCCCTCAACCGCAGAGGTCGGTTTTGAGTTTAGGACAGAACATCAGAGTATTCGTCTGTGGTCGGTGGCCGTCTGGCTTGGTGAATTGAATTCCTAAGTCAGGTTAGGCTACCAATGCAGGAGGCTAAACCTCCCTAGGCCTCACCTGAAGGCATTATATGATGTGATGCCTCCTCCCTGTGGCCTAGCAGACAGTTCTGTGCCGGCAGATCCTAAGCTGAAGAATTGAATTCTTCTCTTGCTTAGGGTCTCCGACACTAGACTCTGTTCCTAACACCTGAGACAGCAGCCAGGGTACTGCCATCTCATCCTATTAGGCTAACCCCAGACTAGGGAATTGAATTCCCTGGCCCCTTGGGGTTGTCTTTACATTGGAACAGTCTTTTTAGGTGAGGTAGAACCTGCCAGCTACTACCTCACCTACAAGACCCTTACCCCTCCCCTTGCTGTCCTTTAGTGTTGGCCTAGCCTTCACACATCTTGGCCATCATTCTACATTCGACCCTAGTGTAGGTAGATTGTGAGATTGTCTCGGGTTTCTGTTGGCTGCCGGCTAAGTCGGCTGCCGTCAGAGATTCCCCTAACTTATCAAGTGTTCTTCAGTACTCTTTTGGACTGCCTTCCATAGCCCTACCGGCTGGTACCGGTAGGGTTGTGGCTGGATGGAAGCCCAAATGTAATTCCCCCTTCCATATGGACCCTCATTCTGGATGGTGGTCTGCAAGGCTGAGCCTTTGCTTCCCCCTCCCATCCATGCTTTCTCTCTCTCTTACCAAGTACCCTGGGCCTAGCTGCCGGTGACCTAGAGCCGCCGGCAGCCGGCAGGACTGTGGTGTCCGCTGACAGATTGCACTGCCGCCGAATGTTATGGGTTGCCGATGGCCGTCGACCCAACGATATCCGGCACACACCGGCCGGCTGCCTGCAACTATGTTGACTGCCGACAGCCGGTCGAACGTTTGTCTGACGACATATCACTCACTGCCGGCTGCCGGTGGGACCGCCGAATGTCGGCAACCCCCCGACTGCCGGCGGCATGCAACTGCCGGCGGTCTGCCGCTCACTACCTCTTGAAGGCAGTATACCTTCAAAAAACCCAGGAACTACCTGCATATGCCGGTTGGTACTACAGTATATGGCCGTGGAGTGGTCAGCAATGATTGCGATATTGATTATTCCGCAATAAATAAACCACTGTACGGTCTGTACGGTAGCCCACACAATGCCAACCTACAAGGTGCTTCATGGGCAGCCTATTGTGAGACCACTAGATAAAAGAGAGTGATTCTCTCTTTAAAAAGTTATCAATGATCACTTTATTCAATCCCCAATATTGAACTCTCGACGACGGTGTTATGTTACACCTTTATATATCCTGAGGATAAAATGTCTTCTATTAATAATTCTATCTTAGAATACCCGGGATTCAATATTGAGGGAGGTCATAGCAATTGGCTGAGCAGGAAACACATGTAGGTGTCTTTCCTCTTTCTTTTCTAGCTAACCTATTTTAAGCTAAAATAACGGATTTTGAGCGAAGCAAAAAATCTATTTTGGGGTGAGATAGCCATGACGTCCTGATGGAAGGTTCCTTCAGCAGCTTCCTAGGTTATATTTGACTACAGTAGATATTCCCAGAGAATTAAACTAAAGGTTTCACAGAATTCTAACTTCTGGTGCGAGTACCCATAAGGTTTCCCTTTAGGATATTGTATACTAACAGGGGACGTATGCTTGACATGCCACATAGCTATTTGCACCCCACATAGCGTTTACGCTTTGAGGGGGTAGAGTGGCAATTATGGGAGGAGCCGTTCCAAAAACTCTCCTCCTACGCTACTGTTATGGTACCTAGCGATGTAAACAAACGGCCGCCATATTAGCCGACGTCGCATCCGTCCGCGCCAAATCCATTCCACCCGGCGTATCCGCCAGCCTCCAAGATACAATAAGAAAGGGAGGGGCTTGACAGGTCAGAATAGAGAGTTTCGGGCGGTTCCATCAGGACGTCATGGCTATCTCACCCAAAAATAGATTTTTCGCTTGGCTCAAAATCCGTATTTTGGGCTCAAGCCATGACGTGCTGATGGAAGTGTACCAGAGAATTAGTGTATTGTGGATTTTTTCCCCAATTCAATAGTGCCTTTGACTTCCAAACAATATTCCTTTGGTCTAATGACCATAGAGACCGTGACATCTCCGTTACATGTCACTCCCAATGGCATAAGCTGTGACATGGCTTCCTGCCCCCCTGGCAGGGAAGTCCTAATTAGACGTAGGAAGATTTTGAAGTCACCTGGGGAAGAAGACTCAGCCTTGGACGAGGGACTTGTCGGTCTCATAGACATGTCCTGAGAGATAAGTACTTTTTGTAGGAACAAAAATATCACATTTCTTAGGTGATTATCTCCACCAGGAGCAGTATAATAAGATGAATTATAATGCTGATAAAATTAGGATAATTAAAACACTAAAACAGTAGTATATTTGGTTGTAGTAGGGCGAAATAAGATGCATTTGATAGCAAAATTTCAATTTATTTGGAAGAATTTCGAAATAAAATGAAATAAGATAACTTATTTAACATAAAAATATTTGGATACAGATATAGGCTGGAGATTGTCGAAAACGAAGGTGTGAAATCTGAAAAGAAGATCTTGCCACAACACATGTAAGTTCCGGTGGAACTGGATAGTCTTTGAAATCTAAAATACACTTCATGTCCAATGAACATGTGGCACACATGTACGAGTCTATATCATTTCACCTTAAGGAGGAACAGTCTCTAGTGACACTGAGTGGCACTTAAAACACTGTATCGCACAAAGGTCAACACAGGCACCCGTTGAGTTAGTGTCCCGAATAACTCACTGTCCTTCGCAGTGTTAAGCAGCAGGTTTCAGTACACTACCTGCAGCTACCACAAAACGCTTGAGTTCTTGCACCTGCTTTGCATAGTGTTTGAAGAACACTTTCGAGGATTTCCAGCCTGTGAAGGATCGGAGGCTCTCGAAATCCATACTTTGAAAAAAGTTAAGGGAAGAGGCGACTTTTCTAGGATCATGACCAGCGGGTGTACTGTCAGGATCCGCTCTGCGAATAAAATAAGTGATCTTCGCCCGTAATTGTTTGAGTGACAAATCACTTCCCGACGCTTCGCCTTTAAAGAGTTGTCCTCCGCCAAAGTCTGAAGTTCTACGAAGATAGACCTTAAGACTCTCTACTGGGTATAGAGAGACATCTTCCTTCAGAGGGCAGATTCTCCAAGGGCCCCACCTCTTGGTAAGGAGCTCATTCTTTGCCAGAAACGTTTTGTTAGGGAAGAGGGTAAGTTCCCCTGTCTCGGCGAACTGTATCTGGCCCTCCTCTCTAGATAAGGCCACTATTTTGCTGACCCGCGCTCCCGAAGCGAGAGCGAAAAGGAAAATAACTTTTTTGGGTCAGGTCTTTCAGAGGGCAAGATTCATTGTCCAGGCTAGAGGCAAAATGAAGCACCTTGTCGAGAGACCAGGAGATAGGTCTCGGTGGAGGTGCAGGACGGAGTCTAGCACATGCTTTTGGAATTTTGTCAAATATTTCATTGGACAGATCAACCTGGAAGGCACAGAGTAATGGTCTTGTCAAGGCCGATTTACAAGTGGAAATCGTGTTGGCTGCGAGGCCTTGTCCATGAAGGTGAATGAAGAAGGACATACAAAAATCCATAGAGATTTCCGAAGGATTCTTTCCCTTGACAAAGGACACCCACTTCTTCCAGGAAGACTCGTATTGCCTTCTGGTAGACTTTGTTTTGTATTCCTCTAGGAAGTCTAAGCACTTCTTCGACATTCCAAATCTTTTCTTCACAGCTAGTGAGAGAAAATTATGAGATGAAGGTCTCGGGTTTTCCTTAATGAAGCGAAGACAGTCAACTTCTGGACCTGCTTGGAGAGAACTGGGTCCGGCAGGGGGATTGGCTTGGGCTTCAGTTCCAGGATGAGAGGGAACCAATTGCTCCTCAGCCATTTGGGAGCCACTAGGGCTACCGTTCCCTTGAAGGTTCTCAGCTTGGTGAGGACTTTTAGCAGAAGGTTGGTTGGAGGGAACAGGTAAATCTTGGTCCACCTTTTCCAGTCCAGGGACATGGCGTCCACCGCTTCCGCCTTGGGGTCCTCGTATGGGGCCACATAAAGAGGAAGTTGGTTGATGTCACTCGTCGCGAAGAGGTTGATTTGCAGTTCCGGGAACTGATGGGAGATGAAGGAGAATGATCTTGCGTCTAGGGACCATTCCGACTCTATCAGGCTTGTCCGTGATAAGAGCGTCCGCCATCACGTTGCGGAATTCTTGTAAGTGAACTGCCGAGAGGTGCCATCTTTTCCTGTCCGCGAGGCGGAATATGGGTAATAGCACCCGGTTGAGATGGGGCGATCGTGAGCCCTGACGGTTGAGACATCTGACCACCACAGCGCTGTCCAGGGTGAGGCGGATGTGGATCGAGGGACGAGGGGACAGTTTCTTCAAGGTGAGAAGAACTGCCATGGCCTCCAAGATGTTGATGTGAGACTTCTTGAATAGGGGAGACCATGTTCCTTGAACCTGTCGTTAGTGGGAGTGACCCCCCCCCACCCTTCCAGTGAGGCATCCGTGTGGATGGTGATCGACGGGGGTGGTGGTTGGAGAGGAACGGATCTTCTTAGGTTCTTTGTCTCCGACCAGGGTTTTAAGAGTGAACGAAGCCTGGTTGGTAGGGGTTTCTTGAGATCTCTTCGAGCGATGGATGCGTTTCGTCTCCAGACTCCCGATGCATCCTTTAGCTGTGCTTTTAGCACTGGGTCTGTCACTGAGGCGAACTGCAGGGAGCCGAGTACTCGTTCCTGTTGTCGTCTTGAGATCCATTTGGATTTTAGAAGTCTCTTGACAGATCCCACTATTTCCTTCCTTTTCTTCAGAGGGAGGGAAAGACAGTGTGACTGAAGATCCCAGTGGATTCCCAACCACTGAAACTTCTGAGCTGGAGACAGTCGAGACTTCTTGGAGTTGATTTTGAAACCCAGATGTTCCAGGAACTGGGTCACCTTTTTGCAGGCACGCAAGCATTCTTCTGGCGATGTCGCCCAGATCAGCCAATCGTCTAGGTAGGCCATCACCTAGACGTCTTGAAGACGTAGCTGTTGGACGATCGTGTCTGCGAGCTTCGTGAAGATTCTTCGGGCCACGTTGAGGCCGAAGGGCATGGCCCTGAAGGCGTATTGTCTTCTTTGAAGCCTGAATCCTAGGTAGGAGGAAGCTTGATGATTCATTGGAACGTGCCAGTAGGCATCCGCCAGGTCTATGGAGACCGTGTAAGCCTTGTGAAGCAGTAGGGCCCTTATATGTTGAAGGGTCAGCATCTTGAACTTGTTGTTCATAATGAACTTGTTGAGAGGGGATAAGTCCAGAATGACTCTGAGTTTGTCTGAGTCTTTCTTGGGAACGCAGAATAGCCTTCCCTGGAACCTGATGGACTTTACCATCTTGATCACCTTCTTGTTCAAGAGTTCTCGAACATATTCTTCCAGAATGGGAGTTCATCGTTGGAAGAAATGATGAGGGACTGGTGGAGGTGATATCCAGCTCCAGCCCAGTCCTTTCTTGACGATGCTGTGGGCCCAAGGATCGAAGGTCCAGCGATCCTGAAAGTGGCGGAGTCTTCCTCCCACCAGAAGCACTTCATTGCTTCTGGTTTCCCGAGGGCTTACCACCTCGGACGCCTGCTCCTCTTCCTCCTCTCCCTCTGGAAGGACGTCGAGAGGAGTCTCTGCCGGAGCCTCTACCCTTGGGGCGAAAGGTAGTGGTCTGCCTTTCGTAGGCTGGAGTGAAAACTGGTGATTGAGACACCACCGGCTGAGGGACCAATTGAAAGGTCTGTTGTGGCTGAGCCACTAATTGAGGAGTAGCGGGAGCCGGAACCTGGCGTTTAGCCTGACGCTGTTGGGGCGTGACTTGTTGGGTTTCTTCTTAGGCTGGGGGCCCTCATCCTGAGAAGGCTTCCTTTTGCGCGACAAGCCCCACTTATTGAGAAGGTTCCTATTCTCAGTGGAGGCTCTGTCCACAATCTCTTTCACCAGATCCACAGGAAAGAGATATTTGCCCCAGATGTTCGAGGAGATCAGTTTCCGGGGTTCATGTCTAACGGTTACGTTCACAAACACGAACTCTCTACATGCCCTCCGAGCCTTGATGAAGCTATATAGGTCCTTCAACAAGGTGGCGAGGTGGGTTTTCGCGAGGACCATGTAGATGGTGGGGACCCGAGTATCGGAGGACATTGTCTCAAGGACCACCTGAAGAGACAGAGAGGCAGCCAGACTCTCTTTGGTGTCCAATTCCCGACAGAGGAGGTGATCCGTGAGCTTGGGAAGGTCCACGTTGAACTGACGTCCGGCGACGTCAGGTTCCAGCTTCCCAACTGAGAAAGTTAGCTGGATGTCCTTCCAGCTCTTACCGTCCGGGGGGAGGGCGAGGGAGAGAGGCATACATTCCTCCAATGTAGTGTAGGGCAGGGTTTGTTCTCCTCCACCGCCTTTAACACAGCGGTCAAGGCCTTTTCAGCAAAGGGGAAGACCATGGTGGGGGAAGCAAGAAATGACGGGTGTTTCTTGCTTAGGGCTGGCACCTTTGAATTGGTGTAGCCCCTGCTCTTGAGGCAGTTGGCCAACAGAGCCTGAGCCTTGGAGTGCTCTAGCACGATTACCTCCTTCGGCTTGGTCTCCTCCTTGGAGGATGGCTCAGACTTCAGACGGACGGAGCAGTCCGGATAGGCCTCAAAGCTAGGGTAGAATTCCACCTCTTCAAGGGGAACGGCACCTAGTTAGCGTTAATCACGATGCGTCCAGTGGTGATATGCATATATTTTGCATGCCACCAGGGGTTCGTCACCGAGCACTCGGGGAGATCCTTGACGGAAATCTCCTTGGGCGCCTTTTTTCAAGCCCAGTATCTCCTTCTTGATGTCCGCCTGCCCCTGGCGGAGTTTTTCATCCAGGAATGCCATCAAGACCTGGAGGGTATCCTGGGAACTTGCTGGGGAGGGTACTGGGGGGACTGATGTGGAAGGAATTGGCTCCGAGTTCTCAACGGCAGCCACAGAGGGTGTACGGGCAATCTCGCCCTCAGAATCAGGGGACTCCACAAGGTCCTCCTCTTCCTCCTGACCCCCTTCCATGAGGGTCCTCTCGGTGTCGTCGGAGACCTCCGACATCCTCTCCACCTCGTCGAGGTGGCACTGACGAAGGGCAGCCGAGACATCCGGCTCGACCATTAGTTGGACGCACGGGATCTTGTCCTTGGGGATGACGACATCTGCAGATGCTTTGGGGAAGAGCATGGCTCTCATCCTCTCGCTTGGGAGATAGGGCCCCGTGGCGTTCTTTTGAAACCCACGCACCCACTTGCGCAGGGTCTCTCGGGCCTTGTCCCTAACCTCCGTAGACGGAGGGTTGTCAAACGCTTCATCCAGCAGTTTCTTGCACACGGTGCAGACCTGCGGGTCCCAATAGCGAAGGTCCCCTTTCAAGGTGGAACAGCCGGCGTGGGATCGGCATGCCCGGTGACCATAAAAGTCCGGTCGATGAACACTGCAGAAGGCGCTCATACTTCACATACTCCTCCTGTAAAAGAAAGAGGCTATGAGTACTTGAAAGTCAATACGAAAGTGACTTAATTTAATCTTAGATTAGAATTAAGTTTAATTATTTATAATATAAGATTCCATGTATAAGCTTAGGATAGTTAAGCTAGAAAGGAAGGTAGGGAAGACACATACTCGTGTATCTCGCCCAGTCCATTGCCGTGACCTCTCAACGTAACTAATTCCAGAGGGCTGAGTATGCCCCGGGAGGAAGAGGAACACCCGTGGGGGATGAGCCAAGCTTAGTCTTCCTACAGAGAATTAGGAACAATGGGAGGGAAAAACTGATTTCATTCAGTTAATTGAGAAAGTGGGGTATGCGAAACCCTCTTCTATAGGATAGGTCCCGGCAGAAGACTGCACATGGATGCACAGAATATGCTGGAAGATTATTTACTGTACAACTATACACAATAGTTTTCAGTTTAGGGTATCACAATACCATAAGAGTACTGGCTATTATCCATAGCTGCACAATAATCCCTGCCGGCACCAGGCCGGCAGGAGTAAGAAGTGACTGTCCACTATAATGTACCCGAGTGTCGCCGGGGGCCCAACCGGCGCTGGCGGATCTCCATCAGGAAGGAACCCTTCTAAGCAGCAGTCTAAGTGGCAAGGAGAAAGGGTGACGCTAAAAGGTGATGGCAGATCGGCGGCGTGCCGGCAGTTCCGACAGCCGCCGGGCAACCGGCAGCGGTATACCAACAGGATACTGACATGACAATGGTACTGGTATTGGATGCCGGCGGCCCTCCCCCCCTCGGTGGCAAGTCGGCAGTGATATACCGACACTGTCTGCATTCAATGAGACAAGTAGGAAGTCGGAGTTACCACCGGCAGGCGCCAGGAGAGAGGGAGCAGCAGTGGATCAGCACTGACAGAGAGAGAGAAAGATTAGGAGGGGAAGGGGGGAAAGGGTAACTCACTACCCAAACCCTTTCACCTCCGGAAGGAGTGTTCAAATGAAAGGAGGGGTGAGGTCTTTCATCCGGCAGCAAGGGGCTGCCGGCGGCAATGTTGTCGGCAGCGGCTAGGTTGCAGGTAGCGGCCCAAGGGAGGGCTGAGGAACACTCAAGAGGGGGAAGTCCTCCGCCGGCAGACCGACCAGCAATGGCAACCCCATAGATCGACTATAAGAGGGAAGCGTAGCTTAATGGACTAGCCGACGAGGGGACCGAGCCGGACCTACAGGTCGCCGGCACACGGCGGGAATGTAGGCCGGCGGACAGGGGTGTGATGGCAGGCCAACACAAAGGGATAGAGTGGGGAGGGGGAGAGGGTCCCAAGAGGAAGAGGGTGCAGGAGGGGCCGAAGTCCCCTATTGCATACCCCACAGAAGGGTTTTCTGTTCAGGGCTAGCCTGTCTAGGCCGGAAGAGTACATTCTCCAGCCTAGGGTAGGATAGCCCAGAGTAGGTACAGCACTAGTGTCCTGTCCTGAACTATAATGAAGCAGAATCCCCATGGCTGCCTAACCTAGGCTAGGAGAACCAGGCTAGGTAAGGCATGGGAAGGACAAGTCGCTAGGCCACAGGGAGGAGGGGTCGTAACCCAACCAAGTGTGGACTAGGGGGCAGGGCTAGGCCCTCCCCGTTCGTTCTCCAAAGGACCAGAAGGGGAGTACATTCCCCTAAAGGAGGGATGGAGGCGAACGACTGATACTCTGAGGGTCTGTCCCAAACTCAATGTGCACATCTATGGCCAGGAGAAGGGGCAGAAGGGTCCTAGCCTAACCTATACGACAGTATCGAGGATAGGGAGTCTAGGGTGTAGCCTAGGCTACCTCAGATGGAGGAGATTACCTAGATAGGTAACCAGGGAGGGGGGGAATGAGGAAGCATATAAGAGCCCTAGCATAGGTTAGGTGCCAGGGAGACGACTACCAATATCGAAACCCCTATATACTTCCCCGAAGGCGAAAAATCATGTATGCAATCACTGAATCTTGTATGTAAATTATAATGCCTGAATCTTCATTTCACTCATAACACTAGGAACACTATCATATCATTCAAAAAGTAAACATGAGCACTTAGGCATCTTGCCTAGGGGCTAGGCCAGCTGGCTAGCTTAGAGTTCGGCTAACATGATCGCCGAAGGCGAATACTAACAGCATAATATAACTAATTCCTAGCAATGAAGACTAACTAATATAATCATTAGTTAAGGGACCGGGAACGTTGCTCTGGCTAACTAAATAAAGCATGCTAGGCGAGCAACAGCGTCTCAACATGACGCCTCCGGTGAAGGCTTAGCTCCGCCACAAAACACAAGATTTAAGGAAAAGTAATCGTTACTTTATGGCTGGAGCTTAATTATACAATATAAGAATATGGTATTCAACTTTCCAGAAGAAGGCGAGGCCGAAGATTGCGACATGATGCAGAAAATAAGCGAAAACTGGGAAAACACAACTCCTAGGATGCGCTACAGAAGTGGAATGGATTTGGCGTGGACGGATGCGACGTTGGCCAATATGGCGGCCGTTTGTTTACATCACTAGGTACCATAACAGTAGCGTAGGAGGAGAGTTTTTGGAACGGCTCCTCCCATAATTGCCACTCTACCCCCTCGAAGCGTAAACGCTATGTGGGGTGCAGATAACTATGTGGCGTGTCAAGCATACGTCCCCTGTTAGTATACGATATCCTAAAGGGAAACCTTATGGGTACTCGCGCCAGAAGTTAGAATTCTGTGAAACCTTTAGTTTAATTCTCTGGGAATATCTACTGTAGCCAAATATACCCTAGGAAGCTGCTGAAGGAACCTTTCATCAGCACGTCATGGCTTGAGCCCAAAAATACATAACCTTGTATGATGAAATTATGAGATAATTCACCGAATACTCATCCGCCTTTCCTTTCTTACAGGAGGACTATCCCGGGTGCGGGAATCACTTCTGCAAGGTCCGTAGCAAGAACTTCTGCGGCCATAGTTTGTGCAGGACCCACGCGCGCTGCGCGACGACGAAGGGCTCTCAGAAGTATTGGGACCCCCAGGTATGTGACATTTGTTCCAATCTGGTTACTGAGGCTTTTGATGATCAAAAGTCAACTGAGTCAAGGGATGCAGCAAGATAGAAGCTGCGGAAATGGGTCAGGGGTTTTCAGAAGAATACCACTGGCCCATACCTTCCTAATGAAAGAATGAGGGCTTGTCTTTTTCCTAGGGTATCTTCGGATGCAGTTATCCCTCAACCTCAAGCTGAGATCCCCCTCATCCAGATTCTGTTAGAATCTGATGTTTCTGATGCCATGAAGGACAGCCAGCTAGAAGACAACATGTCGGTAGTTTCCAAGGGTACGGAACGGAGTCTTCTAGCAGAAGAGCAGGATCAGGAGTCTGTCTTACCCCCTGAAGGCAACAATGAAGGAACCGAATTTACTTCGGTTTCATCGGCTCCGGTGGCTGAGCCTGTCCTGTCGACATCCTCGGCCTCCCAATTGGATACGATTAGTCATACGTTAACTTCTCTTCTGTCTATGTTTCAGGACATGAAGAAGAAGTCATCTGAGAAGGAAGCTACGCTTCGTTCTGAGATGCACCAACTTGTGACTTCCCGTTTAGCCCCCAAGAAGCTAAACGTTAAGGAGCTTCCCCCTTTCAGGAGGGAAGATCTTCCTCTCCGACAAGTTGGGTACGGTCCCAGTAGAGGATATAGAGTTCTGACCCAGCAAAGGGGCCTATCCTGACTGTTACGTCCTCTTAAGGATGAAACCTCCCTCGATAGAGGAAACGGGGCCGAAAGAGGTCATCATACTGGACCTCCCCAAGGCCCAAGCCTTGTTCACTAAGACCTTGAAAGAGAGGGCCTTTACTAGTTCCAAGGTACCGGCTCTCAGCAAGAAGCCCCCATCCTTCATTGCTGCCTCTTCCTGTGCCTTCCCCTTTATGGAAAAAGGGTTCAAGGCAGCCTTAACCCTGGATAGGTACGCTCCTCGGACACCCCTTTAAGGGTATACTCGGTCGCGCACGACCCCGACTCCGAAAAAAATTCAGGAAAAATTCAGGAAAAATTCAGTTATGCATCAATCTGTATTGTTTGACTTGCTAAAAATACTTCCAAGAATGCTAAAAACTACTGAAAATATAAATGATACCCATCTACAAAATAACTATTTATTGGAAATATATTAAAAATTTAAGTATACAAAAAAAAGACTTGACGTAAATATTCACAAAAAATAGAAATATACATATACACATAAATCCCTTTAGGGACACCTTCTTAGATGGCAAAGCAACAGCGTGTAATTGCTGGAAATGAGTTGGACCCATAGAAGTCAAGATCTGAAATGAGAAAAAAAAGGGTAACTTTTTTTGGCCAAAAAAATTTGTCCAAATTTCAGGAATTTTTTTGGGTACCCAAATGAAATAGGAAGAGGCTAATTTTTTATAGAATAAACTCATATTATCCTAGAACAGAAATACATAATAAGATGTGCACTAAGCTGTAATTTACTGTTATATCAGGGGCGAAATCTAAAGGTCATTTTTGACGGCCTAGTTTCACAATGTAAATTTCTTATGAAAATCATTGTATCTCCTATAAAATATGATATTTATGCATTAAAATATACCAAAATATCACGTATTCTATACAGAACAAGAATATATAGAGATATGCCAACTTACCTTTCGGGTATGTCAACAAAATGGCCGCAGACCGCAACAACTCTTACAGCCCAATCTACCACTTGAAATGAAGAATGGGGTTGCAAACTCCATATTATCATCAACATCTCTTTTTAACTCCATTAGAAGTGTGTTGATGACATCCATGCCGAGGGAATACTGCCTGCTGGCCATTATTGACGATAAATACAAAATAAATAGAAAAAAAATCAAATTTGCAAAAAATAAAAAAAAAATCAGAAATTAGCATTTGAGGGAAAACGGACCTCATGGCAATATATGGCATCTAAGCCAAAACCAATGTCATGCAAGTGGTAGACACACCATCCATCCACACTTTCCAACTATAAAGAACCAAACAAGTATCAACACTGTTCGACAATTTATAATTATGTAATAACTTTGCTGTTTGATCACTTACCCCTATAAAGGTATGTCAGGGTCGAGGTCGACCCTTGGGGGGGTAAAAAAAACGGGGAAGGAGGGAAGTTAGACGAAAATCAGTCCTAAAGCAGACAATGGCATGTAGACTAGTCACCCCTTGCAGGTCGATCACTTCCATATTCGAGACAGCTGATGATTTATGGGGAAAAAACCGGTTTTGAAAATGCTGTAGGGGTCGCATACGACCCATCATACCTTTCCAGGGTTAAAGGCAGTCGAGGCAGGGAAACCTTGTCCCACACTTGCCTTACCATCAGACAATGCAGACTGGAAGGATGTTTTTAACACCTTCTCAGTCGGGAAGTTGGAGGCCACCATGGTCTTCCCCTTTGCAGAAAAGTCCTTGCTGCCAGTGTTGAAGGCGGTGGAGGAAGGGAAACCTTGCCCTACATTGGAGGAATGTAAGCCCCTCTCCCTCGCCCTACCCCCCGACGACAAGAACTGGAAAGACATCCAGTTAACTTTCTCGGTAGGAAAGTTGGAGGCTGACGTGGCAGGATGTCAGTTTAAAGAGAACCTCCCTAAGCTCTCCGAATACCTTCTGCGTCGGGAGCTGGATACGAAAGAGAGACTGGCCGCCTCCCTTTCCCTCCAAGTGGAATTGGAAACAATGGCCGGGGACACTCGGACCCCAGATATGTAGATGGTCTTAGCCAAGACCCATCTCGCTACCCTGATAAAAGACTTTTACAGCTTCATCAGGGCTCGGTGAGCCTGCAGGGAATTCGTGTTTACAGATGCTACCGTCAAACACAAACCCCGGAAACTGATCTCCTCCAACATTTGGGGGAAACACCTCTTCCCCGATGATCTCGTGAAAGAGATAGTTGACAGAGCCGCCACTGAGAACCGGAACCTTCTCAACAAGTGGGGCATGTCGAGAAAGAGGAAATCTTCTCAGGATGAGGGCCCCCAGCCTAAGAAGAAATCCAATAAGCCTAGGCCTCAGCAGTGACAGGCTAAGTGCCAGTTTCCGGCACCCGCTACTCCCCAGTTGGTGGCTCAGCCCCAACAGACCTTTCAGCTGTTCCCTCAACCGGTGGTGGCCTAGTCACCAGTGTTCACCCCTGCCTATGAAAGGCAATCCACTACCTTTCGCCCCAGAGGTAGAGGCTCCGGCAGAGACTCCTCTCGTCGCCCTTCCCGAGGGAGAGGAGGAAGGGGAGCAGGCGGCCGAGGTGGCAAACCCTCGGGAAACCAGAAGCAATGAAGTGCTTCCGGTGGGAGGAAGACTCCGCCTCTTTCAGGATCGTTGAACCTTCGATCCTTGGGCTCACAGCATCATCAAGAACGGACTAGGGTGGAGCTGGGTTTCACCAACCTTCCATCAATTCTTCCAACACTCTACCCCCGTCCTGGAAGAAAACGTCCAAGAACTCTTGAACAAGAAGGTGATCAAGAGGGTGAAGTCCACCAGGTTCCAGGGAAGACTGTTCTGTGTTCCCAAGAAGGACTCCGACAAACTCATAGTCATTCTGGACTTATCCCCTCTCAACAAGTTTATCGAGAACAACAAATTCAAGATGCTAACTCTTCAGCACATCAGAGCCCTACTGCTCCAAAGGGCATTTACAGTCTCGATAGACTTGGCGGACGCCTACTGGCACGTTCCAATGAATCGCCAGGCCTCCTCCTACCTAGGATTCAGGCTTCAAAGAAGACAATACGCCTTCAGAGCCATGCCCTTCGGACTCAACATAGCTCCAAGGATCTTCACAAAGCTCGCAGACACGATCGTCCAACAGCTACGACTTCAAGGCGTCCAGGTGATGGCTTACCTGGACGATTGGCTGGTATAGGCCGCATCCTCAGAGGAATGCTTGCAAGCTTCAAGAAAAGTGACCCAATACCTGGAACATCTGGGTTTCAAAATCAACACCAAGAAGTCTCGACTTTCTCCAGCTCAGAAGTTTCAATGGCTAGGAATCCATTGGAACCTCCAGTCACACCGTCTTTCCATCCCCCCGAAGAAAAGGAAAGAAATAGCGGGATCTGTCAAGAGAGACCTCAGATCCAAACAGATTTCAAGACATCAACCGGAGCAGGTGCTCGGGTCCCTCCAGTTCGCTTCAGTGACAGACCCAGTGCTACGAGCACAGCTAAAGGATGCTTCGGGAGTCTGGAGAAGATACGCATCCATCGCTCGAAGAAATCTCAAGAGACCTCTGCCAACCAGGCTTCGCTCACTCCTAAAGCCATGGCCGGAGGCAAAGAACCTGAAGAAATCAGTTCCCCTTCAACCTCCACCTCCGTCGGTCGGTCGTTATCCACCGACCGTGGCTGTCCTTCTCTCTCTGAAAAGACTGTCTCCTCGACCCTCGTCCCACATCCGTCTAACCCTGGACAGCGCCGTTGTGGTCAGATGTCTCAACCGTCAGGGCTCAAGATCGCCCCAACTCAACCGAGTGCTTCTACCCATCTTCCGCCTCGCGGAAAAGAAGAGATGGCACTTCTCAGCAGTTCACCTTCAAGGATTCCGCAACGTGACGGCGGATGCTCTATTGAGGACAACCCCAATAGAGTCAGAATGGTCTCTAGACGCAGGCTCGTTCTCCTTCATCTCTCGCCAAGTCCCGGAACTGCAGATCGAACTCTTTGCGACGAGCGACAACAAACAACTTCCTGGTTACGTGGCCCCTTACGAGGACCCCAGAGCAAAAGCAGTGGACGCCATGTCCCTAGATTGGAACAGATGGTCCAAGATTTACCTGTTCCCTCCACCCAACCTTCTGCTGAAAGTCCTCACCAAGCTGAGAACCTTTCTAGGCACAGCAGCCCTAGTGGCACCCAACTGGCCACGGAGCAACTGGTTCCCCCTAATCCTGGAGTTACAACCCAAGATAATTCCCCTGCCGGACCCAGTTCTATCCCAACAAGTTCAGAATTCGACTGTCTTCGCTTCATCAAGGAAAACCAGAGACCTACAGCTCATGATTTTCTCTCCCTAGCCATTAAGAAGAGGTTCGGGATCTCGAAGAAGAGTTTGGACTTCTTAGAGGAATACAAAACTAAATCTACCAGAAGGCAATACGAATCTTCCTGGAAGAAATGGGTATCCTTTGTCAAGGCTAAAAATCCTACGGAAATCTCTATAGATTTTTGTCTGTCCTTCTTTATTCACCTTCAAGGACAGGGCTTGGCAGCCAACATGATTACTACCTGCAAATCGGCCTTAGCAAGACCACTACTCTATGCCTTCCAGATCGACCTGTCCGACGACATCTTTAATAAGCTGCCAAAGGCGTGTGCTAGACTCCGTCCCGCACCTCCTCCGAGACTCATCTCCTGGTCTCTCGACAAGGTGCTCCAATTCGCCTCAAGTCTGGACAACGAGTCTTCCCCTCTGAAAGAATTGACTCAGAAAGTGATTTTTCTTTTTGCTCTCGCCTCGGGAGCCCAAGTCAGTGAGATTGTGGCTTTATCAAGAGAAGAGGGCCAGATACACTTTGCTGACACAGGCGAACTTACCCTCTTTCCTGACCCAACGTTTCTCGCCAAGAATGAGCTTCCCAACAAATGGTGGGGCCCCTGGAGAATCTGCCCCCTGAAGGAAGATGTCTCTCTATACCCAGTAGAGAGTCTAAAGGTCTATCTTCGAAGAACTTCAGACTTTGGTGGAGGACAGCTCTTTAAAGGAGAAACATCAGGGTCTGATTTGTCAGTCAAACAACTAAGGGCGAAGATCTCCTACTTTATTCGCAGAGCGGATCCTGACAGTACACCCGCAGGTCATGATCCCAGGAAAGTCGCCTCTTCCATGAATTTCTTCCAGACAATGGACTTCCAGAGTCTTCGTTTCTTCACGGGCTGGAAGTCATCGAAAGTGTTTTTCAAACACTACGCTAAGCAGGTGCAAGAGTTGCAATGCCATGTGGTGGCAGCAGGTAGTGTGCTAAAACCTGCTGCTTAGTGCTGGGTTGAACAGTGAGTTATTCGTGACTCTAACTCCACAGGTGCCTGTGTTGACCCCAGTACGAAACATAGTGAATTTAAGTGCCACCTTGTGACACTAAAGACTGTTCTCCTACAAGGTGAATTAACATAGACTGTAACACGTGTGCCACATGTTTTCTACATGAAGTGTATATAAGACTTTCTTGAAAGACTTTATAGTTCCTTTGGAACTTATGTGTGATATGGCAATTTTTTCACTTTCAGATTCCACACCCACTTCTTGATGTCTTTAGTCTATGTTTTAATTGCATTTAGTTATAGTAAAAAATTTTACCTATTTCATGCTAATCCTGTTTTATTGAATAAAAAGAGTATTAGGTTACCCTGTGCGTCTCATTTCGCCCTCTTTTTCTCATGAAATAAAATTACTGTTACAGACTTTATTACCCTTTGTTGATATTTATGAACGATGTCATAAACTTGCTCTCTTGATGCATGCTCATCTAGATTAAGGTAATTTGTTCCAACACGAGTATACTTACCTTCTCTATCTGGCCCTGGGACCGGCAGGTATCTTCGAGACTAGGTGAGTTCCTCTATCAAGCAACTTCAAGATGTTCCTTCTGTCCAATTAGGACTTCCCTGCCAGGGGGGCAGGAGGCAATAACATGGTATATGCTTATCTGAAGTGGCATGTGACGGATATGCCACAGGTCTCAGTGATCATCAGACCAAAGGAATATTGTTTAGAAGTCGAAAGGCACTAAATAAAAGGGAAAAATCCACGATACATTAATTTTCTGGTACACTTACATCAGGACGACATGGCTTGAGCCCAAAAAATCTATTTTTGGGTGAGATGGCCATGTCGTCCTGATGGACCCACCCTTGTTCTCCATTTGGCCTTGTCAGACCCCTCCCTATCTCATTGCATCGTGGAGGCTGGCATATACGCCGAAAGGAATGACGATGGCGCGCTCCAGCGGCGTCACCCAAGATGGCGGCCAACATGGCGGCCGGATGTTGATGTCGCCGAGTACCAAAACAGTAACGGAGGAGGAGAACTTTGTAATAGCTCCTCCCATAACTTGCCACCTTTTCCCCCTCGAAGCAAAACGCTATGTGGGGTGCAGATTGCTATGCGGCATGTCAAGCATACGTCCCCTGTTGATATACGATATCCTTAAGGGAAACCTTATGGGTACTCGCGCCAGAAGTTAGAATTCTGCGAAACCTTTAGTTTAATTCTCTGGGAATATCTACTGTAGTCATATATACCCTTAGGAAGCTACTGAAGGAACCTTCCATCAGGACGATATGGCCATCTCACCCAAAAATAGATTTTTCACTTCGCTCAAAATCCTTTTTCTCCTTCTAGGAAGTATACATGGGGTTTTGATGATCTATGTAGTCGATTCCTTTGCCCCTAACCTACGTCTTAGGGCTTTTGTATACTTTCACACCTCCCCGTTTACCTTTGCACTAAGGTAATCTCTCCTCCCTCTGAGGTAGCCTAGGCTACATCCTAGCTCTCCTTACCTTGAATCGTATTCAAGTGAGGTTATGCTAGGATTTTCTTTCCCTGCCCAAAGCCATAGTTCTTGAGCTTTGAGTTGGGGTCAGAACCTCAGAGTATCAGTCGTTTGCCCCCAGCTACCCCATTAGGCAAATGAACTCTCCTTTTGGTGTCCGCTAGACGGCAAAAGGGGAGGGGGGGCCCTGCCCTCCCCCCTAGGCCACACCTGGTAGGGTTACGACCCTTCCTCCCTGTGTCCTAGCTACTTGTCCTACACCTGCCTTCACCGGGCTAAGGGATATGCTTCCCCTAGCCTAGGTTAGGCAGGCCCTGGGATTCTGTTTCTTTATAGTTTGGAACGGCACGGCCATGCCGTTCTTTTACTGTACTAACCTACCCTAGGCTGGAGAATGAATTCTTCCTATACCTGGGATAGTGCCGGTACTGAAACAGAAACCCCCCCTTAGAGTGTTGGGGAAGGCTCACACCAATCCCCACACTCCTTCTCAGGACCGTTTTCCCCTCCCCCTTTGTGCTTTAGTGATGGCCTAGCCAACGCACCTCTGTCCACCGTCCTACAACTCGACCGAGTGCCGGCGGGTTGTGGGGTCGGCCCGGTCCTTTCGCCTGTTAGTCCTAACTGCTAAGCTTCCCGCATATAGTTGAACTATGGGATAGCGTAACGACAGGTTGGTCTGCAGGCAGAAGACCTCCCTTCTATCTTAGAGTGTTCTTCGGTCCTCCCTTGGACCGCCATCCGCAACTCTAGCTGACTGCCGGTTTAGTTGTGGCTGGATGGAAGCCTGATCATACTCTTCCTTCCATTTGAACCCTCCTTCTCGAGGAAGGCGAGGTTAAGGTAGTGAGCTGCCGCCCTTCCCTCTTCCTTCCTCTATGCTTTCTCACTCTCTTAATCAAGTGACAGTCCACTGTCGCACAACTCTGCCGGCAACATCCAACAGCTTAGCCTAGGTCTCCTCTCTGTCCCATAGATTGAAGTCAGAGTTGGAGTACCTACAGCCGGTTGCCTGCCGACTACCGGGGGCCGCTGACATGTCGGTGATCTGCCATCAATCCCGAGGTTGTCGCCCTTTCCCCGCCACATAGACTGATGGCTGGGAGGAGTTACCCTCAATTGGAAACTCGCTGGCGCCCGGTGTGCCTCAGACGCGTCGGCATGCTGCCGGCTCAACCTAATTCATATTACGTAAGTGGACTGTCACCTTACTCTACCGTGCCAGCAATGCGCCGGCAGTGTCTATTGTATAGCTGAATACGATAGCCAGTACATCTATGGTATAGTACATACCCTAGTTAGAAAACTATGGTGTATAGTTATGCAGTAAATACTTTCTAGCATACTCTGTGCATCCATGCGCAGTCCCTTGCCGGGACCTACTCGATTTGGGGATAATTATTTCCCCTTTTCACTATGCTGAATGAACTCAGCTCTCTCCCTTTCACCATTGCTAATACCCCGGAGAAAGTACTAGCTGTGCTACTTTATCCCTACTGGATAACTTCCCCCTTAGGGCTTACTCGAAGGAAAGCCCTAGAGTTAGTAGTGGTGTGAGGTCGCGGCAATTGCCTGGGCGGGATTCACAAGTATGTGTCTTTCCTGTTTCATTTCCAGCCTACCTATCCTAAGCTTACACTTGGAAAGGAATCTTATAATGTAATTGAGATTACTTTAAGACTAATCTAAGATTACTTTAAGTCAATGTTATAGACTTCCATATACTCATGTACCCCTTTCTTCTTTACAGGAGGAGTACATCCGGTGTGAGAGCGCCTGTTGCAGCGTTCGGTGCCAGGACTTCTACGGCCACCTGGCGTGCCAAACCCAAGCCAGCTGCTCCGTCACCCAAGGATCTCTACGATATTGTCACCCGCAGGTCTGCACTGTTTGCAAGGTCCTGTTCAACGGAGGCCAGGGACAATGCTCGCAAGAAACTATGCAAGTGGGTGCGTGGTTTCCAGAAGAACGCCACAGGGCCCTATCTCCCTAGTGAGAAGATGAGAGCTTTGCTCTTCCCTAATGCATCTGCGGATGCTGTCATCTCCAAACCGGAGATCCCCTGTTTCCAACTGCCGGTTGATCAAGACGTTTCGGATGCACTCCAGGACATCCACCTCGATGATGATGAGCGGATGTCAGAGGTGTCGGATACCACTGAGAGGACACTGATGGCCGAGGGTCGAAAAGAGGAACCTAGAGAGGCTCCTGACTCCGAAGAAGAAGGCGCCCTTGCACCCTCTATCTCTTCCGTAGTCATCTCGGAACCAGTCCCCTCTACTTCGTCCACTCCTATGCCCACAAGAGCAGACACACCCGTGGATAACTTCCAAGCTTTGATTGTGGTCCTTGACGAGAGGCTCCGCCAGAGGGATGAGGATTTAAAAAAGGAAATCCTTCGTTTAACGAAACAACCCCAGAGAAAGATCACCGTGAAGGACCTTCCAGCCTGCTCTGTGACGAACCCATGGAGGCATGCCGAGCACATACCTATCACGAGTGCCAGCATCTTCGTGAACGACAAGCTAGGCGCCGTCCTCCTTGAAGAGGTGGAATTCTGGCCTAGCTTTGAATCATACCCGGACTGCTACATTTGCCTCAAGTCTGAACCTGTTTCCAAGGAGGAAACCGAGCCTAAAGAGGTCATTGTGTTTGACCGCAAAGGCTCAATCTCTGCTAGCCGGTTGCCTGAAAGACAAGGGCTACACCAACTCCAAGGAGCCAACCCTCAACAAGAAGCACCCGTCCTTTCTTGTTCCTACCACCATGGTCTTCCCCTTCGTGGAGAAGTCCCTTTTAGCAGTATTGAAGGCGTTGGAGGAAGGGAGACCCTGCCCTACATTGGAGGAATGTAGGCCCCTCTCCCTCGCCCTACCTCCCGACGACAAGAACTGGAAAGACATCCAGTTAACTTTCTACGTGGGAAAGTTGGAGGCCGACATCGCTGGACGTCAGTTCAACGAGAACATCCTTAAGCTCTCCGAATACCTTCTTCGTCGGCCGCCTCCCTTTCCCTGCAGGTGCAAATGGAGACGATGGTTGGGGAACAACGGACCCCAGGCTTCTACATGGTCTTGGCCAAGACCCACCTTGCTACCCTGACAAAAGACTTTTATAGCTTCATCAGGGCACAGAGAGCCTGCAGAGAGTTCATGTTTTCGAATGCCACCATCAAACATGAACCAAGGAAGCTGATTTCCTCCAACATTTGGGGGAAAGATCTCTATCCCAATGACCTCGTGAAAGAGATCGTTGACAGGGCCGCCACGGAGAACCGGAACCTTCTCCAAAAGTGGGGCATGTTGGGAAGAAGGAAATCTTCTCAGGATGAGGCCCCCAACCGAAGAAAAAACCCAACAAGCCTAGACCTCAGCAGCGTCAGGCTAAACACCAGCTTCCGGCAACCGCTGCTCCCCAGTTGGTGATTCAGCCCCAACAAACCTTCCAACTGGTACCCCGGCCGGTGGTGACTCAGTCACCAGCCTTCACGCCCGCCTATGAAAGGCAGTCGACTACCTTTCATCCCAGAGGTAGAGGCACCGGCAGAGACTCCTCTCGACGTCCCTCCAGAGGGAGAGGAGAAAAGGGAGCAAGCGGCCGAGGTGGTAAACCCTCGGGCAAGCAGGAGCAATGAAATGCTTCCAGTGGGAGGAAGACTCCACCTTTTCCAGGATCGTTGGACCTTCGATCCCTGGGCTCACAGCATTATCAAGAACGGACTAGGGAGGAGCTGGGTAACACCACCACCAGCTTTCCACCAACTCTTCCAACACTCCACCCCCGTTCTGGAAGAATACGTCCAAGAACTCTTGAACTAGAAGATGATCGAGAGGGTAAAGTCCACCAGGTTCCAAGGAAGACTATTCTGTGTTCTTAAGAAGGACTCCGACAAACTCAGAGTCGTTCTGGACTTGTCCCCTCTCAACAAGTTCATAGTGAACGACAAGTTCAAAATGCTGACTCTTCAACACATAAGAAAGCTACTGATCGCTTCGAGATATGGGTATGGTCCACCAGGACTTCTCTGCCAGGGGGGCAGGAAACTGGATCTTCACGGAAACTCTAGCAAGGACATGTTACATACCTCTATTCGAAGCCTTTGGCACTTGCATAAAAAGGGGAAAATTTCCACGATACATTAATTCTCTGGTACACTTCCATCAGGACGTCATGGCTTGAGCCCAATTTGCTCAAAAATCTATTTTTGGGTGAGATAGCCATGACGTCCTGATGGACCCTCCCGTCTATTCTAGTCCAGCCTTTCAGGCCCCGCCCTGTCCTACTGTATCATGGAGATTAGCAAGAAGCTGGCCTCAGGATGAGGACGGACGTGACGTCATTTAGCAATGGCGCCCGTTTGTTTACGTTTCGAGTACCAAAAGCAGCCACGGATGAGTGTAACTGTGGAACGGCCCCCCAGTTATTCTCCACCTTTCCATATCGAAGTGTTAACTCTATATGGGGTGCAGATAGCTATGTGGCGTGTTAATACATGCGTCCCCTGTTGATATACGATATCCTAGAGGGAAACCTTTAGGGTACTCGCACCAGAAGTTAGAATTCTGTGATAACCTTGATTTTAATTCTCTGGGAATATCCCTGTAGTTAAATATACCCAAGGAAGCTACTGAAGGAACCTTCCATCAGGACGTCATGGCTATCTCACCCAAAAATAGATTTTTCGCTTTGGTCAAAATCCGTTTTTTGGGTGAGATAGCCATGTCGTCCTGATGGACCCGCCCTTTGTTTTCTATAAGGCCTTGGCAGGCCCCCTCCCGATCTTACTGTATCATGGGGGCTGGTCTTAACACCAAAAGGAATGGAGTTGGCGGGCGGTGATGACGTCAGCAAGAGGGCCGACGCATATGACGTCATCCGAGTACCCATAACAGTAACGGAGGAGGAAAACTTTGTAACGGCTCCTCCCATATCTTGTCACTAATTCCCCCCTCGAAGCGTAAACGCTATGTGGGGTGCAGATAGCTATGTGGCGTGTCAAGAATACGTCCCCTGTTATTATGCGATATCCTAAAGGACAACCTTAAGGGTACTCGCGCCAGAAGTTAGAATTCTGGAAACCTTCAGTTTAATTCTCTAGGAATATCCACTGTAGTCATTTATACCCTTAGGAAGCTACTAAAGGAACCTTCCATCAGGATGACATGGCTATCTCACCCAAAAATAGATTTTTCGCTTCCTCAAAATCCGTTTTCTGTTTATAAAAGAAGAAAATCAAATTGATTTTGTTGCGGTGTGGTCAAATGAGAAATTGTTTTTTTGTGCTGTATGAACTATAAGATTTCGTTGCATAGTTTCTATGACTTATAGTATTTTGAGTTGTTTTTTTTTAGACCTTTGTGGTCAAAGATGTTAAATGTGATTTTTGGGAAAGAAGTTAAGTCACAGGTTGAGATGACTTTGTGTTAACAACAACAAGTTTAACTCCAGAGAGGAAATGTAGAACGTTTGTAAGTTCAGAGTTAAAACGTAAGTTATGAAGTTCTTTGTAATGTCCCTTTTGAGTGTGTACTTGATAAAATTATGGAGAAAAAAGATGTAAATTAGGTACATTGGTAATTTGGGAAATTAATGTCAATATTTGTTCTTACGTCATATTCCGTGTTGTCGATTAATAGCGTACTTAGTTCATTATGAGATATTTTGAAAGGAGTTAAGCTATTGTTTGCCAGTTTTCGCCTGTGATTATCCTGATTGATGAAGACGAGTTGTTAATGTAATAAGCGAAGCGAGTTCAGTTGTTAACAGTTGTTAAGTAATTAGTAATGTCACGTAGGCTATTTAAAAATTTTGCGTTTGATTTCTTTTAGTTACAGTGTGTCATAAGGGATTTGTTTGTCAAGTGTTCGGTCTGATTGGTTACACCGAGCATTATTAACAAATTATTTTGGACAAGTAATGTCAAATGGTTTAACAGGGAGTGTGAATTTATTTTGGTTTAAAGGGTACCCGATTAAAGTCAGCTGACATGAACGAAGATGAATGAAACAAATGCGATGTTGCGTGAATTCCCTGAGTAAGCATTATGATGTCACAGACACTGTTAAAGAGCACACCTTGAGTGAGTTTTTGTTGTGTGTATTGAGAGAAAACCTAAGATTTTAACAAGTAACGTAATTTCTTTTTGCTGTAAGGTCAGAATTAGATCTTTGTTTTCTAACTCTTTAGAGGGTTATGTGTTTTGGAAAAATCGTGACAATTAAACAAAAATTGGTTGTTTTTAGGTAGCCTAATAGTTGACAACATGATATAGAGAAGAGAATTTGAGTTCTTATGTGATTGCCAGTTCTAGTTAACTCGCGAGAACACATAAGTAGTGTGGAAATTTTTAGAAATGGCGAACAAGTTGTCGTAGATTCATTTGTTTGTGGCAAAGAGTAAAGTAAATGATCGGAATGACGGTAAAACCGGATATTGATGACACGATAGTTATAACAGTAGGTCTAGAGTTGCAAGACTTGATAGGCTATCCTGTGTTTTGAAGAATAACTTAGTCAAGCGATAAACTCTGATTAGTCTAATGAGTTCTTAAGTTAATTACCTATTTTTTAGTATCAAGGGGAATATCTCAACCAAACAAACGTTGGGTTAGAAGATAACAATGAGTAGCCATACCGTTGCCTTTGTTAGTTAATTAATGTCTGATAAGAAAAAGTTATGTTTTATGTCAGATTGTGTTAAAGAAAAAAAAAAGGGATATGTTTAGGGTGTCAATGTGTAACGTAGAACGTGGGTTTGATTGTAATTAAGTGATTTGGTGAATCCACGAGATAAAGCCTAGAATTTTAGTGGCTTTGGTGTACGTTTAGAGACCCAATAAGAGTCTAGTTAATTGTCCTTCAGAGTTATGTAAGTCTCAGTGATTTATCTCCAAGGTCAAAGAAGACTTTTTTTTTTTTAAGTTCGTTACTCGCTGAAAGATGCGAGGGAGAAAGAGTTTGACACATCTCCGTCTCTGTGTGAGCGAATGTTTGGGTTCGCGTACATGTGCGCAGCGAGAGAGAAAGGGAGGGGTGACGCCAAGGCCCATAGAATAGACAGGTCGACCCACGCGCAGCTTTCGCTCGGATGGCCGTTATTAATGTGACGTCAGAAGGTTCGACACCTGAGTCACGTGACTAGACGCACCGTCAAAAATCCCCCAAGGCAATTGGAAGCCCCTGTCCGGAAAGAAGCTCCGGGCAATCTAAAGAAGAGCACGTGTCCTCTTTCTCACATTTTCTTTCTCTCCTCTGTCTCTCTCTGACTGCTTGTCCATAATCTCATTTAATTATATTGTTATTATTATTATTATTATTATTATTATTATGATTTTTATTATTATTATTATTATTATTATTATTGTTATTATTATTATACTTTTGATATTAATATAAAATAAATATAATAATAATGATAATAACAACAGCCACCACCACCAACAACAATAACAATAATAATATCAGGAGTATTACAATAATAATGATAATAATGATAATGATAATAATAATAATGATAATAATAATAATAATAATAATAATAATAATAATGATAATAAATTGCTATGATTATTATTATTCTTTGACTCTTGATACCATTATTACTATTATTATAATTATACTCCTTATATTATTATTATATTGATTTTATTATTTTTATTATTATGGAATAATTTGTACAGTCACGCACTGCGCAACTAGGCATCGTGACAAGTTGGTGCGAGTTTTGATATTAATATAAAATAAATATAATAATAATGATAATAACAACAGCCACCACCACCAACAACAATAACAATAATAATATCAGGAGTATTACCATAATAATGATAATAATGATAATGATAATAATAATAATGATAATAATAATAATAATAATAATAATAATAATAATAATAATAATAATAATAAATTGCTATGATTATTATTATTCTTTGACTCTTGATACCATTATTACTATTATTATAATTATACTCCTTATATTATTATTATATTGTTTTTATTATTTTTATTATTATGGAATAATTTGTACAGTCACGCACTGCGCAACTAGGCATCGTGACAAGTTGGTGCGAGTTAAAATTCTGTAGGCCTCGGGGCCAATATGACCTTGAGACAGAGCAAGGCTGTGAGACAAATTGAGTCGGAGAGAGATGGATGTCTGACCTCCTGGGCTGCTCATTAAAGACTGACCATAGGTTCAGCGTGGGACCTCTTTTGAACCTGTTGACACCACGGATGCGCAAACTTTAAAAATTTCAAGCGGCCCGTGGGTTGACCTGTTATTCTATGGGCCTTGGGGTGACGGATCAGCTGATGAGTGTCAAAACGTCACCCAAGCTCCTTTTCTGCTGAGAGAGAGAGAGAGAGAGAGAGAGAGAGAGAGAGAGAGAGAGGGGGGGGAGATTGCGCACGCGCAGGAGCGGCGTAAGTATGTTCGAAGAATGAAAAAAAGAATGTGTGGAGATGGCTGAGTGAGAGTTGTTTCCTTGTGAGAACAGATGGGAGAGAACTGTTTTCATTTTTGCTAATGATAGTCCCTTAAAGGTAGGGAAGTAAGAAAGTTTTTCTTTGAGGTTTCTTCTTTTTCTTTGGAAATTATGTTCCGAATAAAGTTTAGCGTAACCTGGGAACAGTTTTGACTTTGAAGAAATGCTGTGGCGTTTAGTTTTAGCGTAAATTTACGTTTTTCGCCTTTTGTTTTTTGTTGTTGAGAATTAACATAGATCTGATTGGAATGGTTTTCCCTGTTAGTAATTGCGTTGGGAAATTCCGGTTGCAGATTAGTTCTCTGTGATGAGTGGTTGCACTCCCCTAGAAAGATTGGTTCACCGAGCGGTTAATTGGGCTCCATAAGGCACTAAGAGAATTGGAAGACCCAGGCCTACGTGGCTTAGGGCTGTAAGGTGCGATGTAGATAATGTTAGTATGATGGTAACGAGAGCCTTTGTTTGTGTGATGTGGGTCAGCTTGAATGAATAAGCGTCCTATAATGATTGTTGAGACGAGACAACACAAGAAGAGAATGTCGCTGTTGTGTAAGCGATGTGTGGAGGTTGTG